>NW_024349803.1:11804101-12015024 GCF_902729225.1 Pteropus medius | reverse complement strand
GAGAGAGAGAGAGAGAGAGAGAGAGAGAAAGTTTTTTATTTTAGATGTGCCTCTGTCTCCATCTTTTTCCCATTTTAAAAATCAGATTGTTAGTCTTCTTACTGAGTTGTAAGAGTTCTTTATATGTTCTGCATCAAGTCCTTTATCAGATATATGATTTGCAAAGTCTATGGTTTTTCATATTCCTAATGGTGACTTTGAAGCACAAATTTTTAATTTTGATGAAATTCACTTTATCAACTTTTTATGAGTCATGCTTTGGTGTCATATCTAAGAATTCCTTGTGTAATCCAATGTCATGAAGATTTTCTACTGTTTTAGTCTAAAAGTTTATAGTTTTACCTCTTACATTTAAGTTAATTAATGATTCATTCTGAGTTAGTTTTTGTGTATGTTGAGGCAAGAAGAGTCTGTAGTCATCACTTTGCATGTGGATATCCAATTACCCTAGCACCATATGTTGAAAAATCACTTGGTCACAATGTAAAGGCTATTTCTATACTCTCGATTCTGTTCCATTGACCTATATTTCCATCTTCCCACCAGGACCCCATGGTTTTGATTATTATAGATGTATAGTAAATTTTGAAATCACAAAGTCTGTCTTCCAACCTTATTCTTTCTTTTTAAAATTGTTTTGGCTTTTCTGGGTCCTTCGCATTTCCAAGATCAGCTTGTCGATATCTGCGAAAAAGCTTGCTGAAATTTTGATAGGGATTGCATTGAATACATAGATTCGTTTGTGGGGAATTGTCATTGTAATAATATTGAATCTTCCAATCCATGAACTTGGAATGTCTCTCCACTGATTTAGATATTTCCTATTTTTTATCAGCAATGTTTTTTTTTATAATTTTTGGTATACAAGTCTTGTACTTCTCTCGTTAAACTTGTTTCTAGGAATTTTATTATTTTTGATGCTATCTTGAATGGAATTGTTTTCTTCATTTCATTTTGGATTGTTTGTTGCTAGTATATAAAAATACAATTAATTTTTTTATATTGATCTTGTATCTGCGAACTTGCTGAACTTGTTAATTAGTTCCAGTAAAATTTTGTTGATTCTGAAAGATTTTTCTACATCCAGGTTCATGTTGTCCGTGAATAAAGACAATTTTTACTTCTTCCTTTTCAATCTTAATGTCTTTAGTATCTTTTTATTTTTAATTAACTTCTTTCACTGGCTCAGAAACATCAGTTCAATATTGAACAGCAGTGTTGAGAGTGGACATGCTTATCTTGTTTCCATTTTATGGGGAAAGATTCCAGCCTTTCATCCTTAAATATAACATTAGCTATAGTTTTTTGTAAATGCCCTTTATTAGAAAGTTTATTTTTAGTTGGAGTGCATGCTAAATTTTTTCACATGCTTTTTTCCATATCTAGTGAGATGATAATGTGGGTTTTGTCCTTGCTAATTTTGTCATTTGAATAATATAGTATATTACATTCACTGATATTTGAATGTTAAGCCAGCCTTTGATTCCTAGGATAAATCCAACTTGGTTGTGGTGTATAATCTTTTTTATAAATTGCTGAATTTGATTTGCCAATATTTTGAAAATTTTTATAACTATCTTCATGAGGGGTGTTGGTCTGTAGTTTTCTTATGATATCTTTGTCTGACTTTGGTATTAGACAATACTGGCCTCTCATTATCCTTTATTTCCTGAAGAATTTATTAAAGATTGGCATTATTTCTTTCTTTAAATATGTGATAGAATTCACCGATAAAGTCATCTGGGCCTGGCCTTTCTTCCTGGGAAGCGTTTTAATTACTAATTCAATTTATTTGCTTGTTGTCTTTTCAGATTCTCTATTTCTTTTTGATTACTTATTTGTA
This sequence comes from Pteropus medius, assembly GCF_902729225.1. Taxonomy (NCBI): domain Eukaryota; kingdom Metazoa; phylum Chordata; class Mammalia; order Chiroptera; family Pteropodidae; genus Pteropus; species Pteropus medius. The sequence goes on along the minus strand of NW_024349803.1, from coordinate 12,013,181 downwards.
TTTTTAAAGGAAATTTTCCATTTCACTTAAGCTGTCTAGTTTATTGGTACAAAATTATTCGTAAAATTCTCTCAGTTTGTTTGCCTTTGCTTAATTTCCAGAGTCCTGAAATGGTTGTTTTCGATGAGTATATTTAAGTTTTATTGTCCTTTTCATGGGGAGAGTATTTGCTAAGTCCCTCACTTCACCATTCCGGAAGTCACACCTTTCTCTTCTGGATTTGATACCATATCATCATTTCTTAGTGAGGAGACTGTGTGGATAACCATTTCAGACATTTGAGTTTCTATTCAAATGACAACTCCTGTGAGAGGCTTTTCTTGGTCACTCTAGTCTCAAACGCCTCTCCTCCTCCTTTCCAGGTACTTACTGCATTAGTCAATTTTGTCTTATCACAGCACTCCTCACGCTCTGAATTTATTCTCTTTATTTAGTCATTTTCTCTCACTTATTTATTGTCTATTTCTTACTCCATGCCTACCTCAAGCCTCCCTGCCAGAATGTTAGTGCCTCGGAAGCAGATGCTAACCTCAACTAAATCTATAGCTGCTTGGCAGATAGAGTATCCTGATAAACATCTGTTGATGAATGAGTGAATGAAGGAATAAAGAAAGAAAGGATTATAGATGGAGATAAGACCTTTAACCTGGACAGTTGATTTCCAGAGCATTGGTTTTCTAGTCTACTGTTCTTCCTTCCTAAATTAAAAGTGTGTTCCCAGGGTGGGGATAGAGGAAGTCAGTACAAGGAAAAAACTAACATATACCGAGCTTCCCTGCCCATAGAGAGGAAGTAGATATTTACTGCACATTTCCAAGTCCCCCTCGTAGTTACTTTGGGGTCAAGTGACTAGTTCTGGACAATATAATGTAATTGGAAGTGAATATATTAATTCTCTATTGTCATAACTCAGCAAGATAGATATTATTATCCCTTTTTAAACAGGAAGCTGCTGAGTGACAGAACTAGTTAAGCAATATGACCAACCTCACCCCAAGTGATAAGAAGTGGAGCCAGCCTTCCTTTTAAGCGTATTTCAAAGGATTTGAGATCCTCCTATGTTTTCACTATTCAAGGCAACCTACATGGAAGTAGTTATGTCATTAAGTTATTACAAACAATTAACACCGTAGATGGCTTATTGTTAGACAAAGAATCAAAAGCCCCATTCCTTTTTCCTTTTCATTTCTTAGTGTGAGTACACATTATGTTTAGCATTAGTGCAGCCCTGGCTAACTATCAAAATAATTTTTGTGCTGACTCCATTAAAATTTAAGACAGAAGCGCTAGTTGAGTGCGGAAATGGTTTCATTATGTGATGATGTTCATGTTTAAATTGAAGTCTCGTACTAGAGCACTTGAAATGCTTTTGTTCATTCACTCACCCGCCCACCAAACGTTTTTCTGGTTTGATTTCCTTTATCAGGGGATGCAAAGATGAGAAGACTCAGCCCCTGCTCTGAAGAGCTCAGAGTCTAGAGGAGAGCCAGAATGAAAGGCTGCATTTCTCCACAAACACCAGCAAACAAACTGTCATCTTCTGCTTCTGCACTAATTCCCAGGGCAGCGTTAGTGGCAGATGTTGTGGGTGGGTCACAGGGTGATCGCAGACTCGAGAGATGACACCTTTGAACGACAGGATTTTTGCTCTTGGTATAGATGCCTGGGTGTCAGAAGGGAGGGCCTGCCCCGCCTGGGAGGGCCATTTGTCTGTGGCTTCTGCTGTCAGGTTTATTCTGCCTTCTGGTGACCGTCTCAGTGTGTACATGTGCAAAAAGCCCCGCCACTCCCTGACCTCACTGCTTCAGCACCTACAAAATGAAGTGCTGGGTCAAATCAGCCTTTCCCTCCCCGGGTGCATTTAACAAATACTCATTCTGTTATCTCACGCCCAGATTGACAGGATCGAAATATGGGAATTTGATGTGTGGGAGTGACGGGATGGTGGTGGAGAATTGATACTTTTGAAAAAGCTCCCAGGTGACAGTAATAAGCTGCCAGGGTTGAGAACTAGAATAATAATAATCTAGAATAATCTCTTGGATCCCTTCCAGCTCTGTGCAGAGGTTCAAAGATGCAAGGCATGACCCAAGAAAGGGTCACAGTCTTGAATCACATTTCCACAGCTGAAGGGCATTCCTCATGCATTGCCTGCCCGTTGCCTTATGTTTTTCTAAGTGTTCTCATGTTCATTAAGGGAATGGTCTTTACTAATACCACAGCAAGACAGGCATTTTAGGCATTTTATAGTTGAAAAATTCCCCCCACCCCAGTACAGTTAAGTCTCTCCCAAGGTTGCTGGCTGTATAGCTACAAAGTAGGACCAGAACCCAGACAGCCTGTGGACCCCCAGCCCAGAGACACCTCCAGGAGCTCTAACTGCTCCCCAAAGTCGAGAAGCTTCTGGGAAGTTTTTCCAAGGGGAGGTGGAAGGGAACTGGCCATGTCTCCCTGACACTCAGAGAAAGGAGGGCTAGGTTTCACAGAATGCTGAGTAGAGGAGGCCTTCCAACATACAGTGTCGGGAGGCCCAGCGTGCCCAGCAGGTAGTCCTCCATCCATCAGCTCTGAGGGAGAATCAAAGACAGCTTAACCCTGATGTGGATGTGGTGAGAGCAGCCCCCCCTCAGTATCAGCAGGGGTCATGCTAGGACAGGAGAGACGTTCTTGCTGGGCCACTTTATTCCTAACCCCTTGCTATTGGCTAATGGGCTGTCAGAATCCATAAAACAGTCTACATTTCTGCCATGCAATCCAAAAATGTATCATATTTTCCTCAGTATTAAGTCACTAAGACTGGTCGACTAATTATCGGATTTAATGGCTCAGATCGGGCACCCTGGTGACACTTGGCCAAGCTGGAAATTATGGTGCCCAATGCCCTCAAAAAACAGTCCTCTGCACTCTGCATGAGACAGTCTGGGTCCCAAATATTCCCTTCCCTGAACTTCATTCTAGAGGCACGTGGAGAAAGTATAAAATGAGGTAAACCATAGTCTCCGCTCAGCTCTGATCCCTGCAAGCAGTGACTCCTGCCGCCTCTTCTCTGCCCAGGTTTGCTGTCCCTGTCTGTGCTGCTTCCCTCACATCAAGAGACCATCTCAGGGCACGAAGCAAGTACTAATGTGAGAGTAATAATAAAAATCTCTATGCTGGGTAGAAACATACTCGAGGCATCACCCAGACCAGCCTAAAGCCAGGAAGGCTTCCTGGAGGAGAAGATATCCGAGCAACAGGAAGAACACACAGTAGGTGCTTCATGAATGTAGGCAGAGATGGGAAGAGTCTCACAGCTGGACAGCAGCCTCCTGATGAGGCTCTGTCCTGTGCCATGAGGTGCCTGTGACCTTTCATTCTGTCTTTAGGAACTGCAGATGGAGTCATCTCATACCAGAGCCAGCATCTGGGTGGGGTGATAGGTGGCAGGCTCCAGTAGGAACTGCAATTCTCTTACTTGAGGGAGGCAGAGTGATTTTGTGCATGGCATCTTTTGGGCCACCCCCAGCACTGGGCCTCATGAGTCATTGGGGGCCCTGTGCTTAGACCAGACCCCGCTCTCTTTTAGGCCCGTTAGGTTTTTTGCCAGAGCCCGTTGAGTGCTGAGAATATACACCTGAGTGTGCAGGAGGGTTGGCAAGGCCCTTTCTCACCACACCTATCCTCTGCCAAGGCCTGTCCTGATTGTGAGCAGCAGGCTGCTCTGACTGGCACCTTATCTGGCTCTGCTGGGAGGTTGGGGCCATGGTAACCAAGACACCAGACCAGCATATTCCAAAAAGGGTCGTTGGCTTTCCATCGATAGCTGGACTTCTGGAGAGTTTCTCTGCTGGGGTAGGAGGAGAGGAGAACACTCCAGTTGTGGCCACCTCTCCCAACAGGCTTCTGCAAGTCTGTGTTCACATCTGTGAGTCTGGATATGAAAAAGCAACGGGTGTGACTGCATGGGTGTATGTCTATTGGAAAGGGTGTCTGAGTGTGTGCTCATGAAGGTAGCACTGACGTTGTTGGTTCTGGGACAATATTCAGAAACATGGGGTCAGTTAATCTTTCTGGCTCCTTCTAGCAGTACAGTCTTCAACCATCTTACATCCAAAAGATATAATCTGATTGTTATCTGATATTAACAGGATATAATATGTTATATAATATCAGATAGTTATCTGATAATAACGGGATATACTATCCCATTACATGAAAAGTAACTACTACTGCTACTTTAGAAGATTCATGGGACCAAATGAATTTAATTGGTAACATTTCAGACAATTTAACAAAAACTAAAATCTGTTAGAGACCTATTACATCCCTGACCCTTTGCTAAGAAATTTAATATAAACTATCTCATTTTATCTATTTTCCAGATCAAGGTTTAGGGAAGTGGCCTGGCCAAGACCTGGTGGGTATTATGTGGTTGAGCTGAGTTCTGAGCTTGGATCTGCTTTGCTTTTTACTAACCATGTGGCCTGGGGCCGCGTTCCTCCACGAGCCTCAGTTTCCTTACCTGTAAAATGGAGATGCCAACTACATGGCTAATGCATTGTCAGGACTGACAGCATATATAATGTGGCTGCCAAAGTAAATGGTACCCAGTTCATGCTAATGCTCAGTTCCTTTTTTCCTTTATAATACAAACTTTAGAACAATATGTTTTAAAGTTTTCTTTTTAATTGAGGACAATTGTTTTCCTAAGTGTCGCACAGGTCAGGCCCTTGTAGGGCAGCAGTCCCCAACCCCCGGGCCGTGGATGGTACCAGTATGTGGCCTATTAGGAACTGGGCCACACAGCAGGAAGTGAGTGGTGGGCTAGTGAACAAAGCTTCATCTGTATTTGCAGCCGCTCCCCAGCGCTAGCATCACCACCTCAGCTCCACCGCAGATCATCAGGCATTAGATTCTCATAGGAGCACCAGTCCCTGGTGCCAGAAAGGTTGGGGACCGCTATTATAGGGAATAGCCTTCCATCTTGCCTAGTTCATAGTGAGTTTTGTCAGTTGTAGGAGCTTTGGTTCAATGACAACTTAATGGAAAACCTCCGCCATGGCTAACCTTCTGAATCTACTCTGGAGCTGTCCATGGGGGGCAATCTCTTGCTCTGCCGATCCCCAGGGCATTTTCTGATTTCTGTTCCTTCTGATGATAGGCTACACCCATGCTTGTCTCCCCTTTAAGTTCACATATTTATAGAGCTGTGGGTCCAAGGCTTTGAGCACTGCTGGCCACAGGCACTTCCCTGGAGGAGCTCACAGTCAGTGGGGGAAACAGATGGCCAGAATTCAGTGTGGCAAGTGCTGTATGATGGAGGTACTGCGGGTAGAGAGATGGGGATGTCTGAGCTGTGTCATCACTAATGGGAGTTTTGTTAGATGCTCAAAAAATATTATGGTTAACTTTTCATTCATTCTTATTCAAGGGCAAAAGCTTACATTAATTTACACTTTTTGAAGGCAACAAACAGATGTTTACCTATCAAGGAAATAAGCACAACGCTTGAATGAAATAAAATCTCTCCTCTGTGATGTCCTGAACATGCAGATCCAACCCCATCCTCATCCCTCTTGAGAGTGGGAGGTGCTGTGAGTGGGAGACCAGAAGCAGAGCTGCCCCCAGCCTGTCTTCTGTCACATGCCTGATGCTCTGTGCCGGCTACTTTTCAAACTGCTTGACCCATGGGTGTAGCACAACGCCTTCCTTCTCCAGGACATCTCCTAGGCTGCTCTGAACTACACTCGCCCCTCATCCCTGAAATTTGGCAGCACGTCCTGGCTGCCTCAGCACTGTGTCTGATCAGCCCATTTGTTGACAGCCCTCTACCTAATGACATATACTAAGCACCCTCCTTAGCCAGATGCCCAGCTAAATGCTAAGCCTCACAACAATTCTATGAGATTGATATTAATATTCCCATTTTACAGATAAAGAAAGTGAGACTCAAAGGACCAAAAACAGTTTGTGAAATGGCAGACAAATTCCCTGAGTCTAATTACTTATTCAGGAGAGTGAAGGCTTATATTTCAGTTAAAAAATTAAATAAGAAATACTATTCTTCAAAAAGAAATGCCAGTCTAAGAAAGATAATTTGTAGACCCAGGTACAATTTAATAGCAATGCCACTCTGTTTCTGTAAAACACCTTGGACTTACGTGTTATCTTATCTGCTCTTCTGGTAGCACAGAGAAGTGTGAGACTTCCTGCTACCAACTAATTCTCGATCTCACAAAGACAGAGACCAGGCCTTGTAGAGTGTGGCACAGGCTGGAGCAAGTGACGGTGCCTGAAGAGGTGCCTCACCCTGAGGGCTGTCTGCCAGCAAGCAGGAGGACAGCTAGTAGGGTGGGCAGGGGGCACCTCCTCCAGAAGTGCCGCCTTGGAAACTTTGACCTCGTGGGCATGGAGACAGTGATAAAGAGGTGAGAGGGGAAACAGTGAGAAAGCAAAGCGTCTTTTAAGTCTCTCTCACAGAAGAAAGTTAAAAGAAGTGACTTTACGTGCCTGATTCCCACCAACCACAGGCCAGGCCTAATTCATCAGGCCCACTTCAGATTCACCCCTTCCACATTAAAAGAAGACGTACTGGTAGCCCCCACGCAAGCACAGGGAGGAATCCTCTTCCTCCAACACCGCCACCCAAAGCTCTAGGACATTTTTCCACGTGGGTCTAAAGGCAACGTGGGTCACTGTGGGTGCAATCACAAATGGAGAGACACAGCAATAAAGTTTACATGGTTGTGACAAGGGACGTCAATATGGTGGGTAGAATATTGTCCTGATCGATAATTAAAGGAGGTAACGTTTCTTTATAATTAAAGGTCATAAAGTGTCTTTAACAATAAAAGATATGTGCATAATCTTACAAAGTTAAATACACAAACAGAAGGCAATATAGCCTACTCCCAGATGTAGGTTCAACGTCCTTAGTGGCCCAGAGTTCCAGCCTGATCCATAAAACTATGGGTGACACCATCATGTAGAGGCAGGGCACTGTCAAACGTGAGAAACTCCACTCCCCATTTTCAGGAGGATCTTCCACCCTCCCCTCTCCAAGTTACAAAGGGTATGTGACTGGTTACTTTCCAAATGCAAGGAGCCAGCAAAACAAGCCAGCACATTTCGGAGTGTTTACTATGTGATACATGAATAGGGGCTGATTTCCCAACGTGACCATTTTTCATTAAGCTCAGCCTTCAGACCTGCCCTGGGTCCTCTCTGCAGTCCGATGTGGCCTCAGCACTTGGGGCTGTCCCAGGATCACCAGGCAGCCAGCTGGTGAATCCAAGCAAAGATGAACAGCACTGCACGATATTTGTATCGTTATTCTTAGAGGATGGCCCAGAGTGAATACTTTATTATTATTATTTGTTAGTATTTTATTGAGGCCATCTGAGTAAGCTTCAGAGCTGTTAACAGAGGGCAGATATTACTAGCAACTAAAGTGAGGCAGAGGTAGCTCCTGAAAGAATGGAGCCTGGCTGAGGGTGCCAGGAGGTTAGGTGGGGAGAGATTAATTCTTCTGCTCTGAAAGAGATATAACCGGTCTCAATTAGCAAACAAACAAACAAACAAACAAAAAACAAAAAAAACCGCACACACAAAAAAACAGAAAAAAAACAAAATAAACAAAACAAAACAAAAAATTCCCAATAATAGGTATAATTTTAAAGAGCAGCTTTGATTAAGCACAGGACACTGCTGACAGGTCCATAAGTGAGAGGAGCTGCTATGTTTCTTAGAAAATCTCTTAAGGCTTTAATGAATAGGTAGGAATCATTGTTAATTAGCACATCCATTGTCTGAAAGCAAGTGTGGCTGATAATCCAGCAGCTTTGCACTAACTACACTGTGTCCTTGTTTAGGAGGTAATTGTTCCCAACAACAAGAGCTCTTGTTGTTTATAAATTGCTGCTGGGGTTGTGGGGAGAGGAGATTCCTAACAGGAATTCCAGGAAACTTTGGAATTCTGAACCCAGCTGAATATCGAAAGGAAAGGTTGAGTTAGTTTTAAGACAGTTTCAAGGACAAGGACCTAGAATGAGAAGGATGTGAGCATTACACCTTCATGATCCCAGCACTTACCCTTTCCAGCAAATGACTGGATCATCTGATGCCCTAGGACCTCTCTTTGGCTTTGATTAATAAAGAATATTAAAGATAATTTTATAAATAAAAAGTATCATTTACTGAGTACTGGGAAATGTATCATCTCTTTTAACTGACAACGCTCTGTATATGTCCAATATTATCTTTATTTTTGAAGCATGACAACTGAGGTTTAGTAAGATTAGCTCTATCTCAGGTTACACATTAGGATTACATTTGGGATTAAAACCAGGTCTAGCTCACATTCTTGCTCTGGTACACTAACTGCTTTGGGTAAAAAGATGAGTAATTTCCTAATTACCCGGCTTTATCCGTCTTTGTATCACTAACATCAGTGCTCCAGGAATTTTTACTTGCTTATAGCTCCTCAAATACGATGTGTGAGCTCATGCCCCAGTCAGTGCCTTTGCACTTGCTGTTTTCTTTACTTTAAACCTATTAAGAAAAAAAAAACAAAAACCCAAAACGTGGAAAAAAGTTTAAAAGATGATTCTATGACCCTTTAAAGTTGTCTCAGAACAGGGGTCAGCTATATATAGCCTGTGGGCCAAATCCAGCCAGCCACTTGTTTTTATAAATAAAATTTATTGAAAAAACAGCCCCACCCATTCTTTTGAATATTGCCGAGGGCAGCTTTGGTGCTGCAAGGGCAGAACAATAGAGACCCTAGGGTCCACAGAGTCTCAAATACTGTCTGGGCCTTTATGAAAGAGTTTGCTGACCCTGTTCTACCCGGATTCGACTTGATTTTCCATACTGGTTACTAATGATTAGGACACAGATATTTTGTATTCTGTAAGGATTAGAAGTTAACTTATAGAAAACTGATGAGGAAAAGATGCTGGTAGAAAAGAATCTCTAAAGTTATAGTCTTATTGACCTGAAGAAATTACTAATTTATTGATGTTATGCCTTTTTACTTCACAGACTATATAAAATCCCACTTTTCATATTTCTTTTTTACTGATTTTGTCATCTCGCTGGTTCCCTCATTAAAAAGTTGAATGAAACTCTGATACATTCTCTCTTTCTCTTTCTCCCCCCCACCTGCCTCCCTCCCTCTCTCTTGAGAAATTTATGTTGACCAACTTTTCCATTCACTTCTAACCGTATTTCAATTCTTATCTGGATTGTCCCTTTCTCTGGGAAGTCTTCTCTCATCCTGTTCTGGTTACTGGTCCCTCTCTCTTCACTAGAAACATCCTGAGTAAACATTGCCCAGCCCTAATTCTCTCAGTTTGGGAACGAAACAAGAAATTCTGAGTAAACAAGACTACACCTTATGTGGGTTCTGAGAGAAGAAACTGCTCAGGTGTGGACAGGAGAGGTGGGGGTGGGGATTGGTGTTAAGGGGTCCAGGGGTTAGTGAAACACCTAATCGACCTTTTGATAACTTTACTAGCTCCATCTCCAGCATCACATCTCTAACTCTCTAGAACTACAAGAGCCCCAGGCTTCAGTAACCTGTAGTCAAAGGCAGAAAATCATTATCTGGATGAAGGAAGAGACCACACTAAGTGCCTGCCTCATGATGTGCCTCCCATCTGCAAAAGGCTAACATGAACTTAGAAGTATATTGTTAAAACATCTAGGAAGGGAGAATCCAAGAAGTTTCTCGCAAGTAAGGAGTAAATGGGCAAACAGAACATAATCCCACCACACAGCACCCACTATTACCACTTTGAGATGGTATTATATCATTGATATGCTCATTATTTAGTGTGTCCTTCAATGTTTTACTTTTGGAAATTGAAAACATGTAGAGGGACTCTCACAGTCATGCCCCATCCCGCCCCACGTCCCATGTTCTCTATGAGATCTACTTCTTCACCACAGGACTTTCAGGAACCCCACAGCCATGGCAAAGCTTTTTGCTAAATGTAGAACTCTGTAGCTGGCTTTTTAGCTTCCATGTAATATCTGCATTTATTTTCAAGTTTGTTTTGCATGAGTGAAACTCCCCTATCTATTATTACCTTCTGAGGTTAGCTTGGATTTCTGGCAGTTAGTGTTCTTGGGCTCATTCAAGAAAGATTTGGTTTTCTGAGATGTGTTCCTTCTGGCTTTCCAAAGTTATTACCTTTCTTCTTGTCCACCCCCACGCGAAGCTGTCGCCAAGTCAAGAGGCAGAGCCACACTTGCTGTTACAACCTTTTCCTTCCCTGGGGATTGCAGGGGTGTGTGTGTGTGTGTGTGTGTGTGTGTGTGTGTGTGTGTAGAAAGAGATTCATTAGCCCTCAGTTCTCCTTCCTGTACTTCTGACAAAATTTCGAAACTGTCATCCAAATGACCTCTCAGTCTCATGGGAGATGTCAACAAGATGAGAGGCAGGGAGAGTCAGAGGAGACTTTGGAGAGCTACCATGATGCAAAATGCTCGATCTCTTTTCACGAGCTGGCTATCAGCACAGAGTGATGGGGAAACATGTGGACGCTCACTCTTCCTTAGCTCTATGTATCTGTGGAGTCTTGTTAGAGAGGAAAACCTGTTCATGGAACCAAGATGAGAAAATAACAAGCAAAGAGTAAATGGGTACATGCTGCTTCAATCTGGGTCCTGCTACCTTACATTAGATTCAAACCCCTGGACTCTAAATTGTCTGAGCAATCATTTCAAAGACTTTTCAGTTTTACAGATTTCAGATCTGGCCATTCCCCACCCTCATACCACACTCACTTTTGCAGCTATAGATTGGACTCCCACTGGAATGCCATCTACTGTCTTCTTGGCAAATCTACAGGATTATATAATTAGCAACCAACAAATGTTTCTTGAATACGTAAATGGATTATTCCTATTGCAAAAGAACTTTCATTTTAAAAAAGAGAACATGGGCTTTCTTCCCTACATTAAATTCAATCAGTGCATTCAAAGTAATTGGACTTTGACCCAATGACAAAGTGGAATCTATGTTTGTGGTGTAGAGTGAGGAAAACACAGTCAACCACAGTAATGACTGACAGCCAGTCTTGACAAAGTCCCTGGGACCCTATTTGTACCATAACAGGGAGGGGGGAAAGAGGGGCACAGAGAAGGGGGGATGGGAAAGCAAGGAGAGAGACTGGCTAGAGTTCTGGACTTCAGGGAATTTACCTGTATGCATGTGTGTGTATGGGTGTGTGTGTGTGTGTGCGTGTGCACGTGCGTGTGTCTGTAACTGGTTCAGTGGAATCTTCAGGAAAGGAAGGTTCCTTCCAGTTTAGGTCAAACAGCAGCAGGGCTGGCCTCATGTATTAGGCAGACTGGGCCATTATGTGGTGTGACTTGGAGAATAATGTAAAGTCCTTCCTGTATGAAATTATGTGTCCCATCTGCTACTGTGGCCTACCTTCCTGTAACAGGTGTGGGGTCTTTAATTCTTCAGAGGAATTTCAAACTAATTCTCCAATAGAAATAAAAAGAGTGAAAATTATGCTAGATGCAAATGACTGATAGTAGATCCTTTCTCGAGAATAGACTGGTGCTGATGTCTGATCGGGGAGAGAAGTACCCCGACTGGCATGGACAGAAGGGCAGAGAAAGGAGAATGCGAGACAATTGAAGACAGCCTTTGTTGACTGACCTTAAACTGGGCATGGATATAAAGGTGATTAGAGGAAGGAAAAGCTCTTTTAACTTGAAACATATATTTTTAAAGTTTAAAAACTTGAATTTGGGCTCCGGTGTTCCAGAAATGAAACTACAGTGTTCAGCCTATCCAAGTCTATGGAATTAAACTGAATGATTTAGTTTCTATCTGAGAATCTGAAGCTAAAGAATTAGAGGTACAACTCATTTTGGCAACTCTACCATTTCAAGAGAGAACTTTTCCAAGGGTCAAAGCTCTATAACTTGGCCACAACTGGTTAATTTTGCAAGTCTAGAAAATAGGGCCAATATCCAATATCTGTGTCATTGGTCTTCCTTTCTAGTCAAGTGAAAGTCAACGCTAATTCATCACAGTGTCCTCCATACTGAGTTAATATTTAGCATCTGAATCCTTATCAACCCAACTCTCTAGGCTGCTAGAATTAGTTGGTTGAACTTGGCTCTTGGGTCAAAATCTATTTTCCTTTCTTAGTTAAAAGCAATGAAGAGGTTCTACATATAAATTCTTCAAAGGTTCCATCTCCATGGTTTTTTTTTTTTCTCTGAAAAGGCAATTCAGGGTAGGGTACTCTCTAGTAGGTATACAGTAGATCTATGAGCATGTGATGAAAATTCATATGTAAACAAGCACACACCATTGACCTACCTAAAAACATTCCTGAGAATCAGATGGAAGAAACATTATCAGGAGATCGTAAAAGTATATTTGCTATTGCTCTGACTGCTAACTCTGTCGCCTTGAGAAGAAAAGTGATTCACTAAAGCCTTATCTACACAGAGCTCCAACCATGCTCAGCAAGAAAGAAGTGTTGTAGTCTGTGTTTTAATAATAATCAGATGTTTACTTCACCAAACAACAACAACGACAAACCCAGAAATAATGATGAGTTGATAAATCCATCCCAGGTGACACATCTTTGCTCACTCTGGTTTAAGACTCCAGCAAAATGACTGGAGCTCACCAATATAGTGCACTCTACAGCACTGTTTTGTAAATAACCACAGGGGGCTCAAAACCACAGGGGGGCTCAAGCTTTCGCAGTCCAGTGAAGCCTCCTTAGGATCTTCAATGTTTTAGATTCCATGTCACCAGAATGACTTAATCTCTCCTGTTCGACAAGGAAAAGTTTAATAGCAAATTTTTCTTTCTTTTTTTTTTTTTGGTTTATAAGGAAATGCCAAATAACACATTTTACTGAATGTTTTAGTCAGCGATGTTTTGTGATAAAAACCATTAAGAAAACAACTCTGTTCAAAATGCATGTACAATTCTCAGGAGAAAACAGAATCTGGGCACTTTTAAAGAAAATAAAACAAAGCTTTGGCGGAACTGTGAAATCTCTCCCAAGAAAGGAAAGTTACAAAACATAAGGGTTGGGTAAGATATTCCTTCAGTGTTTGATGTCTATTTATTAGAAGAAAAGAAAAACATGTTAGACAAAGGCACAGTACAGGGAAGTCTATGCTACTAGCTTAGGCAGGAAGAGTGGATTGGTAGATGCAGGGTCCCAATATCAACTATTATTCCAGATTTTTGAGCATCTACGAAGGGCCACATGCATTTCACTCTCTGTCATTCTCACAGCCACCTTCAAGGTTGTTATTATCTCATTTTTGTAGCACTACGAGATGCTGAAGGGTAAGGTCATTGGCTAAGAGTCATTGGGGAAAGGGGAAGGCTGACTGTATAAAGAATCAAAGAAAGATTTTAGCTGCAATTATGGATAAGTAGGGATTGAAAATGGCTCAGTTCGTAGTTTCTGCATATTTCACTCTTGTTCCTAAACTTACTTAATTCTCATAATTCAGTCCTACAAGCTTATTAAATAATTCCTGTGCACAAAGTATTTGTGTCAGCAGGGTACACTGCTCAGAAGATCTGAATGAGAAGGACTGGGAATATAGGCAGACGAAGCACAGCACAGGGCCGTGGATACACCGAGTGGATCAAAAGGGAGCGACAAGCAGAATGGGTCACTGAAAATAAGACGGAAGTGCCAGACGCACACTGCACTTACCCCACACGTTCTTATTATAGCTCCCTGTAGCCCTTTTCTGAATTACAATGTCTAAAAGAACCTGTTTGGGCTATTATATGTAGGGTGGCTGCATGAACTTGGCTAATATGAAATTCTAAATTTGAATAAACAGTGTGCTATCTTCTCTGATGAATTTTACAGCCAATTAAACTGGCACAGAATAAACACCTTTGAGATAGTAAGACTCATCTGAATGTTTGCATGCCTGGGGGAATTAGAAATGGCACAAGAAGAAAGAGCAGAGTTTGGGGCTCTGCCATCCCCTGCCATCTCTCGTACTCTGTGTATTGATTTGGAAGAGGCTTCTGAACGTCTCCACTCACTTCTTTGGATAAAGACCCAGCCTGGGAAGCCATGCGTGGCTTTAGTAAGCTGAGATGATGGGCTATTATATCTTAGTGTACCATATTGAACCGGCAAACACAGATAATTGAGTTACCTTCAAAATGATCATTCACAGTGAAAGGCTTTGGATTCCCTTAAATGAGGAGCAGCTGTGACTTTAAAGTACCACCCGGTACTCATATAAATTCCCATTTCCAGTCCCATTCTGAAGAAACTGAAGTCTGGAGTGAGTTGAAAGCAGCCTGCAAGTCTGTCCCCTCTACCTTCTCTATTGCCTCTGGAAAAATCCAAACAGAGCTGCGTAGAAGTCACCACACATGTTACCGCCTTTAACCACATGCATGACCTTCTGTTTCATACTCCTGGCCTCATCTCCTTTATCAAAAAATCAACACAGGAACACCAAAGAGAAATCAATGACAAATCCTGCATAAAAGAGTTTGTATTCACCCATTGCCACCCTGTCTTGAGTGTCAGAAAACTACCAATTGAGGAGAAAACTGGCAGCTAATCAGACCTACTCCTCATCTAAGGCAAGACAGGGGGGAACAAAAGACAAAAAGGGCAAGTGAGGATATGTTGCTGTTCAGAACAGAACCTAAGCCACACGGTTTATGCTTATCTCTCAGTCTCCACATGCCTCAAAAGCAGATGGCATTTGTTGGACACAGTAAGATATGCCGAGACAACTCGTAAGGTTCATTCCAATTCCCGCCTCCCAACTTGGAAATGCCAAAACCTCAGTTCTTTCTGTGCTTCCCCAGAGCTGCCAGTGTAGAGAAGTTACAACCCCTTCACCCAGTGTCACAAACACAAAACCTTCGAGCTTGTGCTTCATGCTGAAGAAATAATGGTGATCAAAATGTGGTTCAACATTCATGGAATGGTAGGGGAGATAAAGACAAACAGATGACAGAGGGGGTCCATAGGTGCGGAATGTAATGGAAACCCAGAGGAGAGTCCAGGAACCTATGTTGCTAGGAAAGGTATCCCATAGGGGATGGCCCCTGGAATCTCAAAAAAATAAAATAAAATAAAATAAAATAAAATAAAATAAATAAAATAAAATAAAATAAAATAAAAAATAAATAAATAATAAAAGAGTAGGAATGAGCTGGGGAGTAGAGTAGCCTGATGCTCAAAAAGAAGGTATTTCAGGTAGAGGGGATGGCATCCGAAAGGCCCAGAGGCCAGAAAAAGCATGATAATTATAGAAGTACTGGGTGTAATAGATTAGATCACTGTTCAGGAAATATTTGTGCACTTTCCCCCTGCTTCCTGGGAGGATGGTATGCAACTTGACTCTGGGCTGAGACTATGCCTTGTTTTGGCCAGTTGTATTAGTAAACATGTGAATAGGGGCTTCAAATGACTGTCTTTAGAAGACGGTTTGTGCAGTAAGTCAGGTTTGCTGTCTGTGCTCTTGCCATTTGCCATGAGAACATATCTTGGGCAGCTTTAGGCTCAGTAACAAGATGTGTGAAGAGTAGATATGAACCCTATCTTAACTGAGCTCAGCCTAAATCAACCAAACTCCAGATGATGACAGACAAGTGAGCAGTAAACAAATGCTTATTGCTGTATGCTAATGGTTTGTTATGCAGCATTACCGAAAGTTTAGCATACTAATACACTAGGAAAGGCAAAGAATGGGAAGAGAGGAAGCTGGAAACAGAACATAACCAACTAGAAATAAACACAGCAGAGAACCAAAGGAAGCAAGAAGTAGCCCTGAGACTAGAGGGCAGGGATTTGCCTCCTTTTGGATGGTCATCCATGCCGGACACTTAGCATAAGTCTGAGCACCCAAAAGTTACTTAGTAAAAACAGTTGAATGACCAAACCAATGAGTTCTCAGCCAGGAACAAACAGTGGGCTATACATATATCAGTAATGACAAAATATTTGCAGCACTGACTCAAAACTATCACAGGCAAAACTTGGCAATGGCCACACCCTAGAAGCTCATTCAAGTTAACAGAATAATCATATAAATTTACTCATGGTAATCAGAACCTCCCTCCATGAGGATTAAAGGAGAGTAACACTTCATGTTCTAATTATATTTTATCTAGAACTTCCAGGCTCAAGGAAAATCTCACAAGCTTCTAATACAGAACATATTGGGTACAATAAAATGCCATCACTGAGGTCAGAAACATTTATTCAGAAAAACTTATTAAGAATCCAGTATGTAAAATGCACGTTGGTAGACTCTGGAAAACATAAGTTCCCTCTTTAAGACAATCTCTTAAAAGCAAAGATTTATGTGCAATCGTATTTTAAGTATATCAGCACGTAATACTCTATCGAGCTAACCTAATAGTCACCAATGCTGTGGTTTTGCATTAAAATGCAAGCTCATTCAAGTTAACAGAAAAATCATATTGGTGAAATGATGGTAGCTATTCTTAGGATCTCTAGAATTGAGAAGCAAAAGTTTCTCAGAGCCACTGGGAATATTTAGAGGGAATAAACCAAACAAAACCCCAGTATCATCCTCTTCTAGGAGACCTGGAGGGGAATTTCATTTCAATTTCTTCGATAATGGCGCCCAGGTTGGGGTGGGGGCTCTGTGGTGAATGGAAGGACAGCAGAGAGTCTGTGAGAAGAGAGTCAGAAGCCAGGGCCCATGGGATAAGGTGAAGGAAACCTACTTTACAGAAAGACAAAGTCAGGGAGAGAACTGGGGCAGACAATCACAACAGCATGTCCTGATCATGTGTTATTCATACGATGTGACTTTGACACTCTTCCCAATCTGGGTGGGCTCTGACCACAGCAGAAGCTATGCTATGTGAATTCCAAGGCTAGGTTATAAAAAGTAATATACTTTCCACCTGGTTCTCCTGTGATACTCACTTTGGAGCCCTGAGACACCATGTAAGCACCTACTGCCTGAGACCACCACGTTGTGAAGAAGCCCAGACCGAATGAAGAGACAATGAGTACATGTTCTAACCACAGCCTCAGCTTAGTTTCAGGTGACAGCCAGCATCAACTATCATACACGTGAGTGAAGACAGCTTTGGATTACTTCAGGTCCTGGGTATCAACTCACTCCCAGCCTTCAAGTCTTCCCAATGAGGGCCCCAGACATCAGGAGCAGGGACAAGCTATCCTTGCTGTGACCCTTCTAAAGTCAACAGACTCCAGAAATGGCTGTGGCTTTATCTTACTGAGTTTGGGGTGCTTTGTTCACAGCAATAGATAACTAGAACAGGAACCATGATGAGAACTGCCTCCTTGGTGTCCCCTTGTACCTCTGCAGTTAATAGTTAGCAAGTCATGGCCCTATAGGGGTAGGAAGTACCTGTATCTCTCAGTCATCAAGCATATCCAAGGGAGGCAAAAATGCTTCATTGCCAAGGACCTGGAGAGATACACTCTTTAGAACAGTGGTTTTTGACTGAGGGAGATTTTTCCCCCATAGGACATTTGGCAATGTCTGAAGACATTTTTGATTGTCACAGCTTGAGAGAATGGTACTACTATCATCTAGTGGGTACGGGTCAAGGATGTTGCTAAACATCTTACAATGCACGGGACAGCCCTCGATGACAAAGAATTGTTCGGTCTACGGTGTCGATAGTACTGAGGTTGAAACCTCTGCTTTAGAAGATAGCAACCACTCAGAGCTGTGCAATATCCTGGGACTGTTCCATGTTCACAGAGAATGCTACCTGGGACAGGAAGACAAGGCTATGACAAAGTATGATTGAAGACTCTTTTCTTCTCTTTCAGGTGTTAAATGAAGCAGCGTCTGCAGGCTGTCTACCTCAGGGTACCCAGCCCCCATAATGTCTTCTCTGAACCTTGCCTGCCACATCAGCCTCCCTTTAAAGCAGAGCAATTAGCCACCTGCTTTCAGACTCACTCTAGAGAACTTTCATTTGGGAAAAAAAAAAGCCTTACTCAAAACAGTAAATTTTAGGACAGTGTGCCTGCTGCAGGTGGCCAGAAAACTGTTATACATAGTTAAAGCTGTCTAATTTCAATGCATCGCTATTACTAGCATCTTTGACAAAAAGAGAGGAGGAAGGAAACACTACAATTCGGCAATTTATCCCATTGATAATTAAACACCATGTGCCCAGCCCTGTGCTTGGGTGCTGTGTGTTTTGAGGGGAAGGAGGTATGGAGCAGATGGTCCTCCAAACTGCTGGGGTGTTTTCAGGTGGCTGCATAAGTGCCTTCTCCTTCAGCAAGATTTACGCCCTGTTTACCTTCTGAAAGCGGCTAAAAGTCCCCTTCGCTTTTCCAGTGAAAGCAAGGCTTCCTGGCTGATTTATAGGCTTGCTCATGCGGCACCATCAGAAGTTACTCTGCAGGATACTCCCTCCTGTGCAAGGGAGCAGCATGGGCTGAGGGCAGTCTCACTCAGCAGGAACTGCGGTTGGTGACTAGACAAATTCCCAGCAGAGACTACTGGAGGAGTGGTGCACAATAGTGTGAAAACCAAGCCCCCCCAAAATATAAAAGATGAAATTCTTATGAGAATTTATCAACTTTTTTCCAAAATAAAAATAACTTTTTCTCCCTGATTATCAAAGTAATGAGGCTCACTGAATAAACAAACAAATAAAAACAAAAACAAAAACCAAATTTCAGATAATATGGAAAAATAGAGAGGAAATAAAAGAATATAGTATGAAAAAGGGGTGGGAGAATAACTTTACATTTACAGTGGAGAAACCTGACAAAAAACACCTCAGCCAGGCGCTCAAGGTCAACATCAACAGTCAAGTTGGTAGGATGTGCCCTTGCTTTGATATGATGAAAATGGCACTTTACCTCTGTGGTCTTCCTCATAAAAACCCAGAACCCTAGTCTAATCATGAGAAATATGTGAGACAAATCCCAGTCGAGGACATTCTTCAAGTTACCTGACAAGTATACCTCAAAATTGTCAAGGTCATCAAAAACAAACAAACAAAAGTCTGAGAAACTGTTTTAGCCAAGAAGAGCCTAAGGAGACATGACAACTAAATGTAATGTGATATCCTGGATGGCATACTGGAACAAAAAAGGACATTAGGTAAAAAGTAAGAAAATCACAATAAAGTAGGAACTTTAGTTAATAATAATAATAATAATCAATATTGGTTCACTGATTGTAACAAACATACCATATTAATGTAAGATGTTAAAAACAGGGTAAATTGAGAGTGAAGTTTATGAGAATTCTCTGTGCTATCATTTGAAATTTTTCTGTAAATCTAAAACTGCTCTAAAAAATAAAGTTTATTAAAAAACAAAAATAAAATGAAAATCATCTGTAATTATACCCTCCAGACAAAACTACTCTTAATATAATTTATAGCCTTCTCTTTGTATATACAATCATTCTATGTGTATACATATTTTATTATTTTCATTTTAATTTTTCAAATAAAAATAGGGTTAATTCTATGAGTTTTTTTTAATTCTTTTTATTTACTCACTGGCCCTCATTTGCAAATCTAGTCAGCATACATTACTGTGATGTTCCATATTCAGGAGGTAGTGAAATGCATGTAACAAGTACAATAGAACTTCTTAAAGTTAGGTCCACTTCACAAATTAGCCTGGGCCAAGATAAAATGCATGTTTGAGGAAGACATCTGCTAGACAAGTACTAGTTTCAACAAGATTATACAGGGTACAGTCAAACTGCAGGAGAGGGAGCAGAAGAAGTCTCAAACTCCTGACGTATTCCATACCGCTCACTTCACAATCAGTCTCTTAATTCTCACAGAAATTCTGTAAAGTTGACCTATTCATCATCATTTTCAGTAAAGGAAACTGGGGGCCTGAGGGACACTTGTTCCTTGCCCATCGTCATACAATTAGTAAGTGGCGGCATCAGTGTCTGAACCAAGTCTAACTCCACAACTTGAGTTCCTTCTCCCACATAACGCAGTAATGTCACTTGGGTCAGGTCTAACTCTAAGAGATGAGAAAACTGAGGCCAGATGGGTGTATGATCAAATGCAGTGCAGTTCCTAGAATATGTCCATTAATCATGTAACAGGTGACCCAAGTACTTGTTTTTGCATAGTTCTAGTACCGAGTTGTACAGTGGTTCTATGTGTGTCCTGAGAAACCACAGGGCAAATGAAATTCGGATAAAAATTAAAACTTTTAAGCCTCCTTTTTAAGGCCCCCATTGCTCCGAGGAAGCATAATACTAGTCTAGATGCAAAGATTCCTGGGCCCTGGCACAGGGATCTCATTTAGTAGGTCTATTTATGGCCTGGTTTGGTATCTTTTCAAAGTTCCCCAGGTGACGCTGACATGCAGCCAGAGGTGGAAACCACTGAGATGGATGGTCCCTTCTTAGTTTTAAGATTCGAAGAGCAATTGGATAGTGAACTAAATCCCTGTAATTACTCTTCACAAATCTCACTGTAATTCCAAAGCATCTCTGCTGGTTTTCTTAGTAACTATTCCTTGGAGAAGGGGCGGGGGGGGGTGGGGGTGTGGGGCGCGGCGGGGGTGGAGGAGGGAGAGAGAGTGTTACGGGGAAGAAAGAGAGAGAGGAAACCACACTTCCAGTACTTTTCTGTCCTCCACACATATATTGATCATGGAGCCAGGGCTCTTCTTGTGATTTCAAAAAAGCACAAGCAGTCCAAATGGGAAAAACACACTTGACATTCTTCAATCCAACCCCTTATGGCACAGACAAGGTACCAAATTTCCAAAGGCCACATTCAAATTTGGACTGTCCACCTCAGACCCACCCTGGAAGAAGCAGATGGTGTGGTGCCGGTCACGCCCTCTGACACTGGGAAACTTTACCTAGTGAAGCCATTGCATAGCGTGACACATTCCCCCTCCTTCCTAATAGAGCAGCATATGTGGGTCTGTGTCAGGCAGTCTCTGCCCTTACCACATTAGTTAAGAGCCTATAAAGCCCGCCCCACTGTCTGTTTGGAAAAAGCAGACAAGTGCAATACACCTAGATTAACAGCAGCTGGCCAGGCCATGGGGAAATGGGGAGGGTGTGTGTGTGTGGCATCTATACACTGAGAACCTTCCAACCTAGAAGAAAGACAGTCCATACTTCCTCCTGCACTACAAGATGTGTGTTCCCCTGGGTCTCAGGCAGAAAAAGCCCCTCAGGGATTAGTGTCAGGCCTTTGCAGAAAAGGGTAATAAATATTCCCTTTGGGATCCCCAAATAAGAACACTCTGAAAGGTTCAGTGTCACACAGTGCCTGACAATTCTGAAGGTGCACTTTCTATAAAAGTCACCTGAGCGCCCCCTAGGGTCCAGGGGTGGAACTGGACATGTTATGAGCATTGCCACATTTCATCCTCGCAATCCTTGTGGAAGAGATAGCATTCCTGCTTTACAAATGAGGCTCGGAGGCATTAAAATACTTGCTCCATTGGTAGAGCTGCACCTTGAGCCCAGCATGAGCAGGGTGACTCCTGGAGGGCCTGTGAAAGTGTTATGGATTCAGGGTTTGGTCACAGAGAGATCAGTGGCTTTAGGTCTGCATTTCAAACAGATTCCTCTAGCTAATGCGAGGAGAAGAGGGTGGAGCGGGTGCATATGGATACCCATTACTAAGTGCCTGATAGGAGAGAGACAGCAGTCAGAGTAGTGGGAGGAAAACCAGCATGCTCGCTCTTGCCCCAGGCCTGCCAATCATAGACCCTACACCTGACAAAGTCATTTCCATGGAAACAGGAGGACATTGTATATCAAAGTGTGGTCCATGGACCATCGGCTTCAGAATCACTACAGGTGCTCTTAAAATTCAGATTCCTGGGCTCCATCTCTGATTTGCTGAATAAGAAGCTCCAAGGGAAAAGCCTAGAAATTTGCATTTGTAAGAATTTAGGATTAAGAGTTTGGACTCTGGAGTCAGAGTACCTGAGTTTTCAGCCCAACTCTGTCACTTCAGTGAATCCAGGCAAGTTATCTGCTGTCTGTAAAATAGGCATCATCTAGTATCCACCTCATATGGAAGCTATGAAGGTAAAATCAGTAAATACTAGTTCTGGGCCAAGAGTGAGAGCTCAGTGTTCACAGGCTTCTGAGGGGTTAATACAAACTGAATGTCAACTAATGAAGGCTGGGGCTTCATTCCACCCCTGCAGAGATGCTTTCCTCGGGGCTCCTTTTAGGGATCAAGAACTCAGACCGAAGGTGAATGTAGTCCCAATTTCGAGAGGGCAGTCCCATACATAACCTGGGTGTATTTCCATGAGCTGTAGCAGCCAACACATCCACTTCTCCCCTGTAGATTCAGACATAAAGGCAACATCTCAGCTGCTATGGTTTGAATTGTGTCCCCTAAAAGATGTTGAAGTTCTCACCCCTGGTAATTGTGAATGTGACCCATTTGGAAAGTAGGGTCATTCCAGATGATCAAATTAAAATGGGGTCAGGAGGTTGGGCCCTAATCCAATATCACTATGTTCTTAATAAAAGGGAAAATTGAGACATGGAGACAGACACACACAGAAGGAAGACGATGTGAAGACAGGGAGAACACCGGCTACAAGCCAAGGAAGACCTGAGGCCACCAGAAGCTAGGTGGAGGCTTAGAATCTTTCCAACACCTTGATTTCAGAGCTCTATCCTCCAGAACTGCGAGACAATAAGTTTCTGTTGTTTGAGCACTTGGTTTTGTTTGTTATGGCAGCTCTAGGAAATTTACACCTCTGTCAACCCAGAATGGGCAGTAACTGGGCTCTAGCACTGGAGAGAGAGGCCTGAATAACAGCTCCCAAGAAATAACTCCCAAATTCCACTGATAGGGGTAAGGGCCCTTCAGGAGCCAGTAACACCATCCAGTAACACCATTATAGGTCAGAAAGAAGCAGCTGCCCAGTTCTTCCCTGAACCGTTCCTCTTCTGGGGGCGTTGGGTAGAGTAATGTGAGGATCATTAGCCCCTTCCTTGCCTGTGAAGCTGTGCAATCTGGTTAGTGATGACTGAGGGGCACTCAGCAGCCCCATTAGCCTATTGTCCACTGAATGCTGACAATCAAAGCCAAGTCTCTGTAGCACGATTCACACAGAGCAGCAGCAAAAGGTTCCATGAAAGAAAATACCAAAGTCTTCCCGCTCCAGGTCTTCAGCTTTTAATACATTGAAAGCAGTTGGCTTTCAACAAAATTTTGGCAAGTCTATGATGGCTCTGACAGGCTGATGAAAGCTGGGTGGCTGTGCACTTGGCAGAGGGTCTGTTCCCAACTCCACTTTGGTTAGGCAGGGGCGGGGGGCTGTGCCACACAGAACCCCAGAATCTGAGTGCTGTGGGAGAGTTCTGCCATTCTGTGGGGCTTGTCCACACTTTAGGGAATGCTCCAAGAGAGGCAGTCTACAGACAGAGCCTGAAAAACTAGAAGGAAGGCAAGCCTAGGCCCCTAGAATGGCACTCAAGCCCCTTCCTGATTTGTCTTCAACCGCAGTCTGGTCTCATCTTTCTCCTCCCCTCTGTTAGGTTCCAGAAATGCTGAACAATTGGTTGTTTCTGAGTTCAAATCCTATCTCCACCATGTACCTGCTTTGTGAGCCTGGTTATGACACTGAGTCTCAGTTTCTGCCTCTATAAAATGGGAAGATAAATATCGATTCTTTCTGGTTATTATAAGGATTACATGAGACAAAATGTTCGAAGTGCCTTCACAGTGCCAAACGCAGTTAGCACTCGATTATTGATCATCATTAACTTATTCATCAGTACCAGTCTGTGGTCAGTTCAAGCAGGAGGTGAGTGACTGGCAAGCGAGCAAGGCTGCATTTGCATTTGCAGCTGCTCCCCAGCACTAGCATCACCGCCTCAGCTCGAACTCAGATCATCAGGCATTAGAGTCTCATGACTAGGAGCACTAGTCCTGGTGCCAAAAAGGCTGGGGACCGCTGCAGTGTAAAAGATGAAAGAGCAGTTTTCTGGCATCTAGTTTAACTTGGACTCTGGTGTGGCCTGGAGCCGCATTTCTGAGGAAGGTCTTCTGATAACAGTGAAGGTCACAGGAGAGAAGGCCATCTAGGGGCTCCTGACCTCTCACTCACCACACACACACACACACACACACACACACACACACACACACACACACACACAGAGTCATATTCAAGTCTCTTGCAAGTTCATTTTCCTCCTCCTCTTGGAAGAATTGACTTCCCGAAGCTCAAGATCCCCAAATTACAGGTGTATGATTGAATTAATATCAGCATTGTGGGAATCAGCAGCCATCTGGAAAGATCTTTTTAAGTATCTGTATTCTCTCTTCTGTCTTTATTACAGAAATCAGTCTCTAAGACTTCCAATCTGATTTATCTCGTCTTTCACTATTTTTGACTCTGATTGTCTCGATCCAGGGGCAACCAGACTTCAGGCTTCTGTTTTAGGACACTGTGGACCTGGGGCCTGTGGAGGAAGGGAAGTCCTCAGAACTGGGGGATGCATTGAGTCCTTTGACTCATGTCAGAGAATAGCCACTTCAAAGTCTCTGGGGCTTCGTTTGTCTTCCACATCTTCTGCACAAGTGCACACAGCTCTGAGTTCTCTTGATGATTTCTCCCCCACCTGCTGCCTGCCATAATCGATCTTTTTTAAGAATTATACGGTTGTCCTGAACACTTTTTTTTAACTAATACATCTTAATAGTATATAATCCCTAAAGATGAGCATTCTTCGTCCTTGGTGCCATTTCCTGCCTTGGCCATCAAATGGATCACCAAGTACAAAGGTCCTGGGTAGCTAGTGGCAGGTTGGGTTTTAATTGAGAAAAGGATGCAACTTACTATCCACTCAGGACACTTAGCAGCATTTTCCCACCTAGAGAGTGAAGATTCTTTAGTCGATTCTTTAGACAATCTTCAGCCAGAAAAATGTCTGAACAAGGTAAGGAGACTGTCATTCCTTCAAGAATTCCCCCTGGCAACAACTCTATTGGCATTTATACCCTCCTGGACATAACCAGCTCCCCTGGAGACTCAGGCCCTGGGTCTGCCTGTTCAAGAGGTAGCAACACGTAGTAATAATCACAGCACATTCTTGAGGCTCTGAGGTAAAGAAAAGCTTGCTCTCCAGGGCCAGCCTCCCCGATTGCTGGTTTGGCTTTAAGCTTGCTAACTGATAGATTCTACACCTTCCCTCTAACTTCTGCTTGTTGACATTTAGCCCAAACTCCAAAGCTCACCTCACCTGCCATCTTAGGACTCCTGCTTTCCCTTCAGCAAACTCCTTAACCAACTTGCCAATCTCTTTTTAAATGCTCCCCCTGTGAAGCTTTCTGGATTTCTCTGGATGATTTAGTCTTATATAGAATATCCCTTCATTCTGTCACTGATCAGAACATATTGCGATTGCTTTTGTTCATGGGCCTCCCCATTTGCCTCTGAGGTCCTCCAAGGAAGGGACCCTGTCCTTTCATTTGTGCCTCCACAGCCTGGCCCAGGGGCTAGCACAGAGCAGGTATTTAGCAAATGTTGTGTGCTCACTGAATGAGCATGGAACAGTAAGTGCACAAGTAACACATGGAGCAGAAACTTTCAGCCAGGCAGTGACGAATGAGGCCACTGGGTTGTTGCTGCATTTTAATACTTCAGAGCTGCCACAGTTCCTCCATTTATTCAGGTCGCATCCATGAGAATGAGTCATTTCTCAGGGGCCGGAATGGGTGACTGGTTTTGCTCATTCTAGAAAGCTTCTTTGTAATGGATGATAAGCAATGACTTCATAATAATGCTTTCTCCCTTTGGGGTCACATTTGGATGTTTTTCCCAATGCATTTTTATATGCAATGTCTCAGTCAGGGTGGGCCACCGCACCCGGGATAACAGCATTTTAATTTTGCAGATGAGGAAACTGAGGCCTGAGAAATTACCCAGCTAGACTCAGGGTCACATGGGGGGATAAAGATAAAGCTGAAATGAGGCTTCTACTCTTGCTTTCTTCTGTTGCATTTTGCCCAACACCAGTCTACCTCTTCTTGATCAAAGTGACTCATCACCCAGACATAACACCCTTGTGTAATTTTATAACGTTCTTCTAGCCTTTTATTTGATCTGCTCAAAACAGTCTAGACAGCAGGTGAATGTGGAGATGCAAGTACTTCTGGGGCCAATATTTCTGCCTAACAGCTGTCTATATGGCCTGGTCTAGTGCATGCATCAACCAGATCTCTGGTTAGAAGCTCGGGCTTTCTTTGTCTTACCCTCAGGAATGCCTGTTCATAACAAAATCTCAAATTAACTCAGCAAACAAATCTATTGTATGTCTCTTCTCCATCCAATACTATGAGCTTTGATGAAATAGAATGAGTGAGGATGAGCTATATAGTGTGGTAGAGGTCCAGAGTAGTAGCAGAGAATTCCATTGGGGTGAGAAGGCAAGGGCCTGGATAGCTGGAAAGTGGAGCTGGGGGCAGTGAAAGTAAAATTGTAGTCAGTCCATGAGGGTGAGGAGAGCTCGCATGCCAGGCTAAGGCATTCGGGCTTTATTTTCTAGACAATGGGGAGCCATGGAATCATAGAATTGTTATAATTTAATAGATCACACCATAGAATCATATAATGTTAGAGCTGAGAGAACCCTCAGAAATAATTTGATCTATCCATCCATTTTACAGATGGATATACTGAGGTCCAGAAAGGGGATGTGACTTGCCAACAGTGATATGATGAATTCTTGGCAAAGAAAGTTCAAAATCAGAACTCTGATTTAGGAAGTCTTCATTGGTAGAGGCATGGAAGTAGATTAACCTGCAGAGAGACAGATGGGGTGAATGATACTGAAACACCTTGGCATAGAGCTTGTGCATATATAGAAAGGGAGGCAGAGAGGAGTGGAAAGAGACCGGTAAAGGAGGGGTAGGTGGAGAGGATGAGCCAACATCCAAGGAGCTCTGTCTGAGGTCACTCCAGGAGTCAAGCTCTGTGCCAGGTACTCCACAGTGTCTCCCTTAATTGTCCTAACAATCTAGTGAGGAAAGGATCATGAATGCACTTGAAATGAGATTTGAGGTCCAGAGAAGTTTGATAACTTGCCTGAGTCTAAGCCTGGCTTTGAGCACAGGCCAGTTAAACACGAGGACCCCAAGATCTTTCTGCCCAGCTGAACCTCCTTTAATTTTGCAAGCTCCTGCTAAGAACTTGAGCAAATGAACATGGATTGAAAGCCTTCGCCCAGCCCACTGCTTGCTTCTCCTGTTCTTGTTCCTGTCTGTCCCATACCTGTGACCAGAGGAAGGGCAAAAGGATCTTTCCTATTGACTTTTTCACAGACAAGACAATAGAATTTCTCTGGGTGTTGTATAAACCAGAAAACTCAGGGTCCACCGTATGAAAGGAATGGGGGTTGACAGAAGTAATCACAGCCTCTGCACTTCTTCATTGACTTGGCTCCTTCTATATTTAGAAGACCAAGTCCACATACACAACATTTCTCGCCCACTCATCATAGTCAGGTGTTCATCCCAGCACAATGAGCCCCCACTCAAGTGGTTTTCTACCCCAAAACAGGTAGATTTTGAAAAAATAAATACATTTCTACTTTTTCAAAATATAAGCAAGAACAAAGCCCTTGTGAGTAGCTGGCATGTCTCCCTGTTCTTTAAAGGATTGAGCATAATCACCTTAATTGGCTTATCTTGTAGGACAGGGCCTTGCTTATCCCCATCTTTCCCGGCCCAGTCTCTCTTTTCAGCTTAGAGTCCTCTGTGGACATTTCTTGTCTCCTTGAACTTGCTGTTCTTTCTTGGAATGTCCTCCACATCTTCCACTCGCCTTCTAGTGTTAAGACAGCTCGGGTTATCTGTTACCATCTCCACCTCCAAGCAGAGGAGGGACCCCTCTCTGCTCCCAGAGCCCCTGAGCATTGCTCTCAGTACACTGATCACTGTTCCACCTCTGCTTGTTCATCCCTCCCCAGGACAGGAGTTAGATCCCTTCATGACTGCAGACCCAGAGCTTAGCACATCATTAGAAAACACTGAATACATTCTTGAAGAATAAACATATAAATAAATGAACAAATGGATGACTTCCAATTAGTACTGTAGTGACACAAGTGAGCTTGGAAGCTTAACAGAATGAATGGAGACTTGAAGAACAAACATTGGAAAACATGGGAGTAGCTTTTGGGAGAAGAGTAAGAGAGGAAGTTGGCATTAGCCAAGGGCAGATGCAGAAATGAGAATCATATGGGGCATGGGAAAGAGACTGCCTTGGTTATAGTGTTAGGTTTATAGACAGAAGTAGTTAGACATAGGGCAGAACCCCAGGCGACTGATGACCACAGCTAGGCTATAAGATACTTTTGTGTAAACTAGAAAAATGCATCCTCTTTGTGCAGATATCAGCCTGAAGCCACATGACCTGGGATATGGTCAGGACCTTTCTGCTAAGAAAAAGGAGCCTTTTCTTTTGGTAGGTACAGCTCAGCACTTGAGGGAGAGGCCTGAGAGCAGAACAAGTGCCAAATTTTGAACTCTTGCATTAGGTGCCTTTGTGTAATACCCAGCCTGCAAAACCATATGCAATGGCCTGACCTTGACCATTCAGGTAAGATGTGTAGAGAACAAGAAGCACAAACAAAGCCCAATTATTTTCATAGAACCTGACTTTTAGAGCTATTTGGTCTTTTTGTCAGTTTCTAAGCCTCAAAGTTCACTGCCCCTTCCAGAACCCTTGCAAATATGTAAGTCTGTGTCCTGATGTGGGTCCCTCTGAAAGTAGAGCTCGGTACAAGGACTTGACCAGGTAATTTACATGGGAAGTGTCTCAGGAACCCAGAGTGAGAGGGCAGGGAAAACAAATGTAGGGAATCATGGGAAATGCATAATTAGGCTAATTATTTGCTGTGGGCAAACTGGAGTTTTATTCTTCTGGAGATCCTTGGAAGAAACATACAGAATGCACATCAAAATTGTCCCTCCATAGGTTGAGCAGTTGGGATAACTATTGCCCACTCCCCATCTTTCCACCTCCCATCTGTTGGGAGTTGTCACTGGGAACATTACCTTCCTCACATTTCTGGGAAGAACCTGAATGTGAGGTGAGTGGACTCCAGTGGATGTGGAGATGCTGACAGTGTGCACTAAACTGTCCATTTGATTGTACTGAAATCAGATGGTCTGAAGCAGCAGGATCTGGGGCACAAAAAGTATCTGCCACAGCCTGTCTTAGGTCAAATCAGATACTGGGAATCTTCTCTTTACTTGAAAAGGTCAGGAAGAGAAGGGAAGAGAAAGCCCCTTTGGCCCTTTCTCCCCCAAGAGAAACCAAAAATGTTAGGTGAAGACCTGGCTCTCTGCTATTTATTCCCTCCAGTGGCCAGCATCATGGGACTTTAAGAAACGCACCCTCCATCCATGAACATTAAAGGTGCAGGCATACTTGGGCCAGGCTGGATACTCAGGCCCATTCTTCCCTGAACAGAGGAAGGAAAAAATCACCAGCTTGGCTCTGACTCTTGGGTAACATTGAACTACTTACATTCAATATTTTACGGCAGGCATAATGATATAAGCTGCATCCTTCAGCATCCATTAGAAGCGAAGGAACGTTTATGTTTTAGTGGCACCTAGCCATAGATTCCCCATCCCTGCTTTGCGGGGGCCAAGTCATGAATACAGGAAGCAGATGAGAGGCCACTGATCAGAGCTTAGATTTTAATCCATAAATATGACCCAAAGTGCTTATGCCCATAAAATCAAAGGAAAGAGGTTGATTTTTTTATGAGATTGAACTGAATTTTTTTTTTTTTTGAATTCAAGGATGTCTTGTGTATTTATAAGCTAAGTCACAATCCTTTGAGGAAAGGGTTGGAGCTTGTTCTGTGAATACTGAGTGCCTCATACAGGAAACAGAGAAAACAGACATGGGAAAGAGGCATCAAGCAGGGGATTGAGCAGCAGACCCCAGGACCAGACATTTCTGCCACATCGAGCACGAAGTCACAAAATCAAAAGACACAGAAGACACCCCATATCCATTAAAATAGCTACTACCAAAAATAAAAACAAAAACCCAGAAAATAAGTGTTGTGAGCATGTGGAGAAATTGGGACCCTTTTGCATTCTTCTTTGGGAAGTAAAATGGTGCAGCTGTTAATAAAAACAGTACAGTAGTTCCTCAAAAATTAAAAATAGAATTATTACACTTTTGGATATATACCAAAAAGAATTTAAAAAAGGAACTCAAAGAGATATTTGTATATTCATGTTCATTGTAGCATGATTCACAATATCCAGAAAGTGGAAGTAACCCAAGTGTCCATCAATAAATAAATGGATAAACAAAGTGTGTTGTAAACCTACAATGAAATATTATTCCGTTTTGAAAAAGAAGAAAATTCTGAGGCATGCAACAACATGGATAAATCTTGGGAACATTATGCTAAGTGAAATCAGCCAGTCACAAAAGAATAAATAATGTATTATTCCACTTATAAAACGTCACTAGAATAATCAAATTCATAGTGACAGAAAGTAGAATGGTGGTTGCCAGAGTCCGAGGGAGAGGAAAAGGGGAGTCGTTGCTCAGTGGATCCAATGTTTCAGTTTCGCAAGATGAAAAAAAATTTGGAGGTGAATGGTGGTGATGGTTGCACAACAATGTGAATGTACTTAATGCCACGGCACTGTATATTTAAAAGTGGTTAAGATGATATAATATATATATATATTTTACTACTGTTAAAATTTTAAAAAAAAGGATGTAGAAGATAGGAGGATGTAGAAAAATATATATATATATATATATATATATATATATATATATATTTTACTACTGTTAAAATTTAAAAAAAAAAAGGATGTAGAAGATAGGAGGCCTTAGTCATGACATATTCCAACCCACTGATAATTCAGATAGGGGAACTGAGGCCTAAAGGGCAAAGCTAACTTGGTTAAAGTCACAAATCAAATGATGAAACAACCAAGAGGAGAATTTAGATCCTGACTCTCAGTCCAGTGCTCTTTTTGACAATCCCATGTTAACTTACTTTACGATAAAACATGGGGCAACGTGTCAATGAGATATTTAAAAAACACTTACATGCCAGGCACTGTTCTAAGGCTTTTACATGAACGAATTTATTGAATGTTCATAACGACCCTGTGAGGAAAGAATCACAGTTATTTTAATTTTATACATGAGAAATTGAGACAACGAGAGGTTAGATAATTTGCCCAAAGCCATCCGGTGACGGAGCCAAGATTTGAACCTAGACTGTTTGACACCAGGGTTTACTGTCTTAACTCTACCATACTGCTGCTCATCAGGATTCTCCATATCCCATATTGCAAGGGAGCTTCCCTGCTTACAAACAGTATAAAGAGTTGTGCTGAGAGAAAATGTCTTAGTTCTCTTCTATCAGTCATGTATTTGCTGAGCTCTGTAGGGTTTCCAGTTTACGTAAAATCGGGAAAAAGAATGAAAATCACGGGAAGACAGTTAACACATACGATCCCCAAAAATCTCCAACATTTTACAATTCAATGAGAAGGTCACAGAGAGAAGAGGTCTGTGTGGGCTGGAACTCAGTGAAACTTCTCTGTAGAGGTGGGTCTGCCCTGAGTGTTGAAGAATAAACAGGACTTGGCTTAAGGGGATGGCCTATGTGCTAATTGTCTGGTATGCAGTTCCATCCTGGGAACTGTGGGTAAGATCAAAACTTTCAAAGGCCATTTATTTACTTTCAGATTGCCAGGAAATGTTTGTTTGCACTGGATTGGTTGGGAACAGGGTCCGGCTCTTGGAACTTTCTGGTTTAGGGCTAGAGAAGACACCTGGTTTCTTTCCAAAGAAGTTAAAATAGTAGCAAGCCCAGGGCAAGTGGAAAGAAGGCACGATGAGTACCCAGAACAACTGATAAGCTATCATCCTCTGATTTCTACAGGCTTCTAGAACCCTCTCAGAGTACAAAACTGAAGTACAATTGGCCTAACATCCTGGAACACCAGCTTCCCATCCCTTAGCTTTTAACTAGTTTACATGTTGTATTTCTAAGTACACTTTCATCAAACCAACAAATTCCTTTGTTATAGTAAGAAATTAACATGCTATGCTGAATTCTTCAGATTGCGCAGTAGTCTATGGATTGGCAAGTAAACTAACATTTATTGAGTACATAGTACTAATTTCAATTAATCCCCACAAAACACTAGAAGGTAGGTTTTACAGTTATGCTCACTTTATGCATTAGGAATCTGAGGTTCATGAAAATGAAGTGACTTGTCCAAGATCACAAAGCTGTTTGTCAGCAGAGCTAGTACGTAAATGGAGACCTGTCTGATTGCAAAGACCATGTGCCCTTGAGTATACTAGGCAGCATGTCCACAGCTGTCCCCTGATCCCATTTCCTAAAGTTTGAGGAGAGGTAT
Source organism: Pteropus medius (assembly GCF_902729225.1). NCBI lineage: Eukaryota > Metazoa > Chordata > Mammalia > Chiroptera > Pteropodidae > Pteropus > Pteropus medius. Next base: position 11,980,777 of record NW_024349803.1, on the reverse strand, counting down.
GAGGGAGGACTGGCTAGCAGAACTCAGGAGACTTAACACTGCAACCTTGAGACCATCCACACATGTTATTTATGGGAATATAAAGAGGCTTTGCAGTCCCTCTCCTGCATAAAGGCACTTCACAAACTGTACCTGTTGCTGGGGCAATGGGGGGAGGTTGTGAGTGTTTGGAATTATTTTCCCTGCCATTGTCTCTCTGGAGGGCAGGATGATGGCTATGTTGTAAAGAGCAAAAGGAGCATTTGTTACCATAGTGCACAGTAGAGTACCAAATTTTGATTGGGTACTAGTAAGTCTGTATTTAATCCTAATGATTGTCAATTTTCCCTAGAAGAATGAACTCTGGCTCATTCAGGGATGAGACTCGTCCTCTTTGTCTTCTGCATGCTTTATGGCATTGCTTTAATGATACTGACCTGTTTGCCAAGAGCTACATATACAATCACTATAATGAGGTTATTTTTTTCTTATGCAATGGATAATCTTATTTGATTGCATTTTTAGTTATTCTTAGGGCAAACAGTTTGTATTAATTCTAACAGTGATGAATAAAAGGTCATGTATAAAATATTTCACATCCAGAAAGTTGGCTTTTCACTCTTAAAATTGATGTCTAATACAAGTATGGTTGTAAAGAGCACTTTGAGAAAATGTCACAGCGAATTGCACAGGTCAGTTAGAGAGTTCTGTCTAGAGGTTCAAAGGCAAAAAGAAAGGTGTATATTCTAATGAGGCTCTAAGTTCTCATTCTTTTGGTTCCTCATAACTGTCACAATGTCATGGCATTCAGTACCACGGACAGCACCATGGCAAGTCCTGCCTGGATGAAGGAGACAGCTGGGCAGAAAGAGGAGAGGCTTTCGGAAAATTCTGTCTCTCAGGCTCTTGACTCCTTGAGAGAAATCTAGGTTGGAGATATAAGCCATGGCCTTGAATATCCTATCTGCTATGTATTAACATGCAAGCCTCCAAATGCCTTAATTAATCAGAGCTGACTTTCTTCTGAAAATGAGGTAAATCTGGGAGGATGAAATGATATCATGTACAGGAAATGCTCAACCCATTTTAGGTCCCCTATTCCTCAGTCCCATGTAACAATTAGGTAACTTACAACCTCAGATGACTGCAAAAACCAATGGGAACACGATCTCTGGAAACTTTGGGCATAAGACATGCAATGTTGTGAAGACCTTGCCTCTTTGGGTCTACTTCCTCCTCTTGTCCTGCCTCCCCAACTTCACATTCAGAAGCTACTGGTGCTCAGCTATTAATTCATGAGATGCTCTAACAGTGACATAAAGCTTTATTCTACAGAGGTAAAGTATTGTTTGGAGAACTTTAAGAAATTAGGGACTATTCAAGGCTCAAAGGAATAAAGCCATAATGGTGGCATTTCAGGTACAGTGCCAAGCAGCAAAGTAAAGTTTGTATATGATGTGTGGAGGGTGGAATTCTAAACAAACTGTGTTTCTCATCATGCATTAAAATGGTTTTTCTTGTGGCTAACACTTTGTCATGGAGTAGGACTGTGATGAGGAAAAGTGCATATTTGGCTTTTTTTAAAGCTTTGATCAGGAATGAGTTAAGGGAGAGGTGTTTAGAAAAGAGGAGTGGTCTTCACTAGTATCGAAGTGCATTGTTTACTTACACTTCAAACTGGCCCTCTGGCAACCCTAGCTCATGCTTTCCCCAGCTCTGTCTCTTCACTTCTTATCTTAGAGGTAACTTCAGCTTCTCAATCTCTTTGTAATAATAATAACAATAATAAAAACCTCTTCTTTTAATAAGGATACATGCATATCCTATTTAATTTGTCACAGATATTAACTGTTTTATTAAGTTTTCAGCATTTTCTTGACATGCTTGCTATCCCAGAAGGGTCCCCTAAGCCACATTTCTGGAGACACCATCACCACAGAATCACTTCTAATTTATATAACCTGTTCTCAGGGTAAAGAGGTCCTCTCCCTCATCTCTCATTTGTTTCAATAAATCTGTTAAAAATGCATGAGATGCAGAGACTTTCACAAATAGTCTGGGCTGCCTTTTCATATTGATTTAGATAGAATAGAAAGATATAAATATACATGCAGATCCATGCCAAAAAGGCATTTTCTGTGGTCAGACTAAGCACCATTATTTTTTTAAATTGTTTTTCTCCCAGCTAAAAGAGTAAACATTAGAATTACAGAAATTTTGGAACATTGAAGGAAAAAAAAAGAAAACAAATCAATCAGGCTTCTACAGCCTAGAAAAATCAGTGTCAACATTTTGGTCTAATTTCTTCTAGTAGGCTTTTTTTTCCTACACGTAATTTTATTTTGTACATATGTTTTCTTTCCTAGTGGAAATAATGTGTTGTATATGTATTTTTAGTTAATTAACTCTATATTATTTAATAAAGTTTTTACATGTCATCTAAAATAACTTTTAATGCTACAGAATTAGAGGTATACATCATTGATTATTTAACCACTCCTCTACGGTTAAACAATTAAATTGTTTCCTTTTCCTTTTTGCTTCTAGAAATTTTACCACAGTTGACAGCTTTTTACATAAAAGATAAGTACTATAAGCATGACAACTTTTTAATTACTGAAGTGCTCCATTAACTGTTTTTAACTAGTAGAAACACTTTAGTGAAAGTCTCGTGTATACACAGTACTTTTTAAGGTGGTATGGGACAGATGTGACAGTATAAGACCATGTCCCTACCCTTGTACCTTATTTGAAGAGGTGAGGCAGACATGTTAATTTGACTGCCCTCAGAGATCTACCCATTTTCCTTTCTGGTGGATTTTCTATTCTATTGATACCAGAAGGACATTTGCTTTAGATATGGCCAATGAACATTTTTAGGTGGGGATGTGATGCTGGAAACTGTTGCAGCCATCCTTGAAGAAAAGCAAGGGACTCAAGCCTGTCACTAGTGGCAGCCAGTCTCAGTTTGCAGCTTAGCCTTTTCCAGGTATCTCAAAGCCCTGCTAAAGTGAATTCCCCTTCTTGGGGTCAGCACCTACACAATAGTTTGTCTGCTGTAGTCATGGCCAGTCCTCAAAGCCAGCCAGCCTGAGTGTCAATCCCTCCTACTGACATGCCAACAACAATCAAGGTTCAGCTACAATGGGAAGACATACACTACCCATACAAGGAACAAATCTGGAGCATCTTGCTCATGTGACCAGGGAGACTGTACAACTGGGCCTCACAGGACACCTACTACATGAGGCCACTCTACCAAAACCAGGAGATGTAGAAGATCTACGTAATACAGAGAAACAAAAGGAGTGAGCCAATATGAAGAGTCAAAAGAACATGTCCCAAGTGAAAAACAGGACCAAATTCCTGAAAAATAACTACATGAAATGAAAACAAGCAATATACCAGATGCAGAGTTCAAAACACTGGTTATAAGGATGCTCAATAAACTTAGGGGAAGAGTAGATGAACTCAGAGAGAACTTTAAGTAGATGAACTCAGAGAGAACGAGATAGGAAACATAAAAATAGAGATAGAAAACATAAAAAAGAACCAGTCAGAATGAAAACTACAATAAGTGAAATGAAGAATATATTAGAGGGAATCAATAGTAGAATAGATGAAGCAGAGGAGCAAATCAATGATTTAGAAGATAAGGTGGCAGAAAGCATCCAATGAGAACAACAAAAAGAAAAAAGAATTTAAAAAAATGAGGATAGTTTAAGGGACCTCTGGGATAAAATCAAGCATACCAACATTTGCATCATAGGGGTACTAGAAGAAGAGAGAGAGCTGAGGATTCAAAACCTATATGAAGAAATATAGACAGAAAATTTCTCTAACCTGGTGAGGGAAATAGACATATAAATCCAGGAAGTGCAGAGTCCCAAACAAGATAAATCCAAAAAGGCCCACACCAAGACACATCAAAATTAAAATGTCAAAGTTTAAAGACAAAGAGAGAATCTTAAAAGCAGCAAGAGAAAGGCAGTTAGTTACCCACAAGGGAGCACCCATAAGACTGTCAGCTGATTCCTCAACAGAAACATTTTAGGCCACTGGCGATCGGCATGAAATATTTAAAGTGATGAAAAGTAAGAATCTACCGTCAAGATTACTCTACCCAGAAAGTCTATCATTGAAAATTAAAGGGAGATAAAGAGCTTCCCAGACAAGAAAAAGCTAAAGAAGTTCATCACCACCAAATCAGTATTACAAGAAATGTTAAATGGACTTGTTTAAGTACAAGAAGGGGGAGGGGAGAACATAATATGAAGAATAAAATGGCAATGACTGTGTACCTATCAATAATCACTTTAAATGTAAATAGATTAAATGCTCCAATCAAAAGACATAGGAGGCTGAAGAGATAGAAAACAAGACCCATACACATGCTGTTTACAGGAGACCCACTTCAGATCAAAAGACACACACAGACTGAAAATAAATGGTGGAAAAAGATATTTCATGCAAATAGAAACAAATAAAAAAAGCTGAGGTAGCAATACTTACATCAGACAAAACAGACTTTAAAACAAGGCTATAATAAGAGACAAAGAACATTTTGTAACGATAAAAGGATCAATCCAACAAGAAAATATAATCCTGTAAACATTTATGCGCCCAACACAAAATAACCTAAATATATAAAACAAATATTGACAGAGATGAAAAGAGAGATTGAAAGCAATACACTCACAGTAGGGGACTTTAGCACCTCATTGACGTCAATGGATAGCTCTTCCAGACATAAATCAATAAGGAAACAGCAGTCTTAAATGACACACTACACTAGATGGATTTAATTGCTATTTTTAGAGCACTTCAATCCAAAGCAGTAGAATATACATTTTTTTTCAAATGCATATAGAACATTTTCCAGGATCACATGTTAGGCCACAAAACAAGTCTTAGTAAATTTAAGATTGAAATCACATCAAGTGTCTTCTCTGACCACAGTGGTGTAAAATTAGAAAACGATTACAAGAAAAAACTGAAAAACACACAAACATATCGAAGCTAAACGACATGCTTACTAACAATGAAGCTGAGGAAGAAATCAAAAGATATCTTGGGACAAATGAAAATGAAACCACAATGACCCCAAATCTATGGAACACAGTGGAAGTATTCCTAAGAGGAAATTCATTGCAATACAGGCCTGCCTCAAGAAACAAGAAAAATCTCAAATAAATAATCTAACCTTACATTTCAAGGAGCTGGAAAAAGAACAGCAAAGCCCAAACTAAATAGAAGAAAGAAAATAATACAGATCAAAATAGAAACATATGAAATAGATTCTAATAAAAAACAATACGAAAGATCAATGAAACAAAGAGCTGGTTCTTTGAAAGATAAACAAAATTGATAAACCATTAACCAGACTCATCAATTAAAAAAGAGGATCCAAATAAGTAAAATCAGAAATGATTCAGGAGAAGTGATACTGACACCACAGAAATACAAAGGATTATAAGAATATACTAAAAACAATTATATGTTAACAAATTGGACAATCTGGAAGAAATGGATAAATTCCCAGAAATATACAATCTTCAAGATTGAATCAAGAAGAAACAGAAAATCTACACAGATCGATTATTAGTAACAAATTCAAATCAATAATCAAAAAACTCCCCAAAATAAAAGTCCTGGACCAGATGGTTTCACGGGTAAATTTTACCAAACACTAAAAGAAAAATTAACACCTATCCTTCTAAAACTATTCTAAAATATTCAAGAGGAGGAAAGGCTCCCAATCTCATTTTACGTGGCCACCATTACCCTGATTCCAAAGTCAGACAAAGACCTTACAAAAAAAGGAAATTATAGGCCGCTATCCCTGATGAACATAGATGCAAAAGTCCTCAACAAAATATAGCAAACTAAATTCAGCAATACAGTAAAAATGTCATATACCATGATCAAGTGAAATTTAGTCCTGGGATGTGAGGCTGGTTGAATATTTGCAAATCAATTAATGTGATACACCACAAAAACAAAATAAAGGATAACAATCATATGATCATTTGACAAAATCTAGCATCCACTTATGATAAAAACTCTCAGCAAAGTGGGAATAGAGAGAACAAACCTCAACATAACAAAGGCCATATAAGACAAACACAGAGCTAACATAGTCAACAGGGAAAAGCTAAAAGCATTTCCCTAAAGATTAGGAATACAGTATTGGAAGTCCTAGCCACACTCGCTCTCCCAGAAGAAGCCTCTAAGCCACATTTCAGTAGTATTGGAAGTCTTAGCCACAGCAGACAAAAAAAGAAATAAAAGGCATCCAAATTGGAAAAGAACAAGTAAAACTCATGATTTGCAGATGAAATGATACTATATAGAGAGACCCCTAAAGATTTAATCAAAAAACTATTAGAACTGATAAATGAATTCAGTAAAGTAGCAGGATACAAAATTAATATTCAGAAATCATTATTTTGAATACAAATAATGAACTATTAGAAAGAAATTAAGAAAGCAACCCATTTACAATGGCATTCTCCCCCACTCCCAAAAAATACCTAGGAATAAATTTAACCAAGGAGGTAAAAGACCTATCCTCAGAAAACTATAAGACATTGAAGAAAGAAATGGAAGATATACAAATAAATAAAAATATATACTGTGCTCATGGATAGGAAAAATTAACATCATTAAAATGTCCACATTACCCAAAGCAATCTATAGGTTTAATGCAACTCCTATCAAAATACCAATGGCATTTTTCATAGAACTAGAACAAATAATTCTAAAATTTATATGGTGCCACAAAAGACCTCGAATAACCACAGCGATCTTGAGAAATAAGAACAAAGTTGGGGGTATCATGTTACCTGATATAATACTATAAGGCTATAGTAATCAAAATGGCATGGTACTGGCATAAAAATAGACACACAGATCAATGGAACAGAATAGAGATCCCAGAAATAAACTCACACCTATATGACAAAGGAGGCAATGGAGTAAAGATAGTCTCTTGAAATAGTGTTGGGAAAACTGGACTGACACATGCAAAAAAGAAAATGAAAATTGACCACCTTCTTACACAATATACAAGAATAAACTCAAAATAGATTAAAGACTTAAATGTAAGTCTCAAAATTATAAAACTCCTAGAAGAAAACATAGGCAGTAAACTCTCTGACATCCCTCTTAGTAATATTTTTTTTCTGCTATATCTCTTTGGGCAAGGGAAACAAAAGCAAAAGTGAACAAATGGGGGACTACATCAAACTAAAAAGTTGTTGCACAGCAAAGGAAATCATAAACAAAATGAAAATACAACCTATTGAATGGGAGAAGTTATTCACCAATGACACTACCAAAAACCAAACAATCCAATTAAAAAATGGGCAGAGGAAATGAACAGACATTTCTCTAAAGAGGACATACAGATGGCCAATAGACATATGAAAGATACTCAATGTCACTAATAATCAGCGAAATTGAAACCACAATGAGATATCACTTCCCATCTGACAGAATGGCTATCGTTAATAAACCAACAAACAAGTGTTGGCAAAGATGTGGAGAAAAAGAAACCCTAGTACACTGTTGTTGAAATATAAAATTGGTGCAGCCACTATGGAAAGCAGTATGGAGGTTCCTCAAAAAATTAAAAATAGAACTACCTTATGACTCAGCAATTCTACTTTTGGGTATTTACCCAAAGAAATCCAAAACTTTAATTCGAAAAGATATATGCATCCCTATATTCACTGCAGCACTATTTACTGTAGCCAGGATACAGAAGCAGCCTAAGTGTCCACTCACAGATAAATGGATAAGAAAGAGGAAATATATATATGTATACAATGAAATATTACTCAGCTCTAAAAAAGAATGAAATCTTGCCATTTGTGACAACCTGGATGAACTTAGAGGGTATTATGCAAAGTGAAATAAGTCAGATAGTGAAAGACAAATACAACATTATTTCACTTATATGTGGAATCTAAAACAAAACAAATAATCAAAACAGAAACAAACTCATAGATACAGAGAAAATTTTAATGGTTGCCAGATGGGAAGGATTTGGAGGGATGGGTAAAAGAGGGGAAGAGTCTAAGATCTACAAATTGCTAGTTACAAAAACAGTCACAGGAATGTAAAATACAGCATAAGGAATATAGTCAATAATATTGTAATAACTATGTATGGTGTCCGATGCATATCAGTCATTGGGGTGATCACTTTGTAAGTTATATAAATGTCTGATCACTATGTTGAAACTAATATAATATTGTATGTCAATTATAACTGAAAATTTAAAAAATATTTTAAAAAGTAAGGAGGTGCTACACAAACAAACAAATACAATGATGGGGGCATGTCAAGGCACACAGGAATCACATGAAAGGGCTTGCAATGGACGAAGCTAGAACCATCTGAGCAACGAAATAATAAAAGTAGTATTGAATTACAATCTAAAGTATATAATAAATGTCCATGAGTCCATACTGATAAATAAATGATTGAATACATCAACAAATGGTATAGAAGAGATAAATCTCCTGTGCTGGAGAATTTCAAATAATTTAGGTGGATACTCTGTCTTTAAGAATGTTGAGCCTAACTCCCCACTCCTTAAGTGTGGGTTGTGCATAATTACTGCCTTCCAAAGAAATCCCATTCAATGGACAATCTATAAAATTTCTGACTAATATTCATCAAAACTGTCTAGGTCACCAAACATAGGGAAAGTGACCTAGCCTATGACCAAACTTTCATAGCCTAAGAAGACATGACAGCTAAATGTAATGTGGTATCCTGGATGGGATACTGAACATCAAAAGGACATTCAGCTCATAAAGAATGCACTGTAGTTAGTAGTAATGTATCATATTATTTCATTAATGATAATAAATGTATCATACTAGTATAAGATAATAACAACAGAGGAAACTGTGTCCGGGATATATGGAAACTTTTCGTATTATTCTGGTTTTTTTTTTTTTTTTTTTTTTTTTTTTTGGTAAATCTAAAACTGTTCTAAATGGAAAGTTTATTAAAATGTATAAAAGTATAATAATAATAATGCTGTAATCATGCAATTATAAATTAACTGTTACATTCTTTAAAAAGAAAAGAAAAGCAAGGGAACGATATTAGGGTGGAAGCCAACATTGGAACTTGGATCTTTGGTGATGTCATCGAGCTGTTATTCAACTTATCCTGGTGTTGTCCTGACTCATCTTTTTATTACACGAGAAATATATTTATCTCCATGTTTCTTCTAGTTGAGTTGAACTTTTTATTAATTGCAGCTAAAAGCATCCTAATTGATAAAATAAAATCAACACATATCATAGTAATAGCTAACATTTATGAACTTATTTTATAGACCATCTTTAATTGAACAGTAATTTCCCTCATTGAACAGATGAAGAGACTGAATATCAGAGAAGCTATGCAACTTGCCCCAATTCATGGAGCTGGGACTGAATCTATGTTCGTGTGAATCTGGAGCCTTGCTGATGGGCTGGTTAGAGAAGTGAAGAGTGTCAAGTATATTGTCCATGAGAGTGAAGAGGAAGCAGGTAGCTTCCTTAGCTTCTGCGCCCTTTGTTGAAATGTGCATGTGTGGAGCTTACTGCTTTATAAAATCCTTTTGCATTAATTTATTTTAACCTCCTCCAGATACCTTATGGAAGAAGAAACAGGTGCATAGAGCTTTAAGTGCTTTATCCTAAGGCACAATAATGGCTGGCATGAGAGGCTGACTGGAAGCCAACTACTCTGACCAGTGGTCCAGATCCCCCTTTACTAAAGTCCACTGCTGGAGAAGCCTGTTCAAGGAGAGAGCTCCTCCCCGCTTCCTGGTTATCTCTCTTTAGTCCCCACCATTCAATGTTCTTATTTTCTCAAGTGCAGCATCTACCCTGTGGTGCTGTTAACAAATATAATACATCAGAGAAAGAATTACAAATATTTATGGCTGTAATAACATCCCACCCAAAAAAGGCACATGGATCAGATCATTAGAGAAAAATCAACCCAGCATGAGATGTGCTCTTTTATTTCTCCCTTAGATTGTACATGATTCTGGGAGTGAGAAATTTCTGCTTAGGGAAACAGAAATACTGTTTTGCAATTAGGGGATTTTTTTTTTCTTTTTTGATTCACTGATTCCATCAGAACTTTGTAACCCAGAAATCCCTTCGAGGCTTTCCAAACGAGACACAGAGATTCCAGGAATGATAGCACTATGGTGGATGTGTGAGTCTGAGATTACCCTGCACTCGCTCTCACCCACTCTGTGTCTTTCACAACCTGCATTTGGGCTCCTTCCATGAAGAAGCTGAGCTCTGCCCAAGGCATCCCCATATGACTAAGGGAAGCCACCCTTTCCCACAATCATTCACTAAAATCACTCGCCATCAGTTACCCAGGACACCTTGCCCTTCACCCTTCATAATGAAGCTTATCGATTTCAGCTCTACATTCCCTGGAAGACAACGGAGAACTTTGCAGCAGCATATCCTTTGTATGGGGCCATTTGGTGGAGAGTTGCTCCCGGCATCCAGTAAAAATGACTTCTGATACTTTTTCTCTGTTGCCTCTGCTCGCCTCCCATCGACCTAATAAGCAAACGTAAGACACCTGGGTTCTTGCATTTACTTCCTGTTCCTGCCTTCTCTTACTTCTGCTATCTATTCTTACATTTCTGGAGCTGCTTAAAGGGACAACCGCATCCTCCAAAATGGTCATTTCCTACTTGACATGGTTCAGAGCTCCGACTAACAATGAGATGCTTCTGAATATTGTATAATACAGAAGATCCGTGAATTGAGTTTCTCTTCCCAAATAAAAAGGAAGTGTGGACATTACCTATCTGGAAGTGGGGCCTGCTCAGTGCCAGCCAGCTCTCAGGGACACTGTTAGCTTGACTTTGTGTGGCCAGGCCCCAGGAGTCCGCTCAGTGCCAACAGAGTGCCCTGGAGCATGTGACACCTGCATCTGAAAAATCTCCAAATCAGAACCTTTCTTTTATCACTCCATCATTTTCCTTATCAACCCTATCACACCCTCCCTTTCTCTCCTTTGCAAGAAGGTGATAGGCCTGTTACTTTTATTTTTGGACCCACTGCTGGGACTTCTTCTCTGTGTTTCTTTTTACGTACTTTCCCTATTCACTACCTGGAAACTACAAGTGGGGGTGAATTCTGACAAGGCCCCTCAATATCAGGTCTGTGATGCTCTCCAGGTGGGAGGTGGTCCTAGCAACCCTGTCCCTCCACCTGTTCTCGGATCTCTTGGCTGGCCTGCACTGTGCAGGGCTCCTGCAGAGAACTCAATCACTGTCAGAGTAGCTGGGCTGAGGGATGATGTGATGCGTGGTTGCCTGTGGTCGTAGCCTGGACATACATCATGCTCTGAGATGACACTTGAGATGCAGATGCATCGCTCATGGTAGGACAAGGAAGTTTGTTTAGGACACCAGTGCACAGTATGCAGAGACTGCTGGGAATGCACTTGCAACAAAATGTAAAAGCCATAAGGCAGCAGCAGAGTGTTTGCATCTTTTCTTTGAAGCGAAGTGGCTGACTTGCCACTTCTCCAAAGCATCAGCATAGTGCTGTGCCTGGGACATGTTTTGAAAAAGAAAAGTTACTGTTATTTGAAACAGAGACAGACAGAAAATCCTAAAAGGATTTGCACCTCTGCTTATTATTAAAGTGATCTACAATCATGCTAAGGCACACGCTCAGAACTTCCCATGTGTCTTTTCTTCTTTGTGACAAATCTCTACCTTGGTACTTACAGTGGGCACTGCCATTGGCGGCCTTCCTAGTGTCCACGTCCTCACCTCCCTTCCATATTGAATCCAGATTTGCTCTGCATTCAGCCCATCCCTAGCCCCACAAGGTAGCCTAATTACTTAAAAACAATCAGGGCTCAGCGTTTCTCTGACCGCTGTCACTCGACTGAGAGGGGACTCATGACCACGGCCCAGAGAGAATGAGGATAAGGACATATGTGCCATGATTGGGGAACTGACTCTCTCACTTCCCACAGGAGGAGAACAGAGTGGAACACAGACCCACGTGCCACTGGTGGCCACTCTGTTATCTCAGGGAACCACCTTCAGCATGGCACCTGTTCTGGGAACAATAGAGCAGAAGGACAGGGAGACCTGGGTCCCTGAAGTTATTACTGAGCTGCTGACTCTGTCCACCCTGTCTCTGGGCTTCTTAAAGTGTGCATGGAGACATTTTTGCAATTCCTGATACAGAGTAAGGTGGAATTACTCTTGCACTAGGAAACGTCCTAATTGATCTAGGACCATGATTATCCTCATTTTACTGATGAAGAAACTAAGGCTTAAGGGACTAATTAACTTTCCTAAGATTATGTAACTGGTAAACAGTGTAAAATCCAAGAATAATTTGACTCCAAAGTCAAAACTATTAGTTACCGTTACGTATAGGTTCTTATAATAATAATATGGGGAAATTTTACAGTTAACCTTCATTGATGGAAAGAAAAATACTTTAAATCAATATTGTCTCCCAAGAACTGAGAACACAGATCATTTTGCAGGGTGAAATAGTTTTTAAATTATTTTAAAGTTAAAATCTTCCACTTTACTCTTTCTTCAGTTTCCTCCTCAGCTAAGTACAGGGCAGGGACTAAACATGTGTTTATTCTATGATGCACCTAAGGTCCCTGAGTAGGGAATGGTGGCTTGAAGGCTGGTCCTTGGGTCCCTGGACCCCTTCCTGCTTTGTAGTAATTCCCTGGAACTCTAGCATGCAGAGACATTCAAGCCAAGGTCTGTCTATTCAATAGTGTGAAGAAAATAATCAGCTTTCAGCAGGAGCAAAGTTTTCACAATTAATATTTAGGTCGTAACCTGAGACCTGAGGGGCCTGGATCTTCTCCTAGGAATGGCCATCCTAGAGGAGCTCTTCAATAAGAGCTCTGCTCTGCCCTGCAAGGTACCACAAACAGCTTTTGCAGAGATCCAGCATCCTGACACCACCCTTTGTTGGGAAACCTAAATTCCTAATCCACCTGCCCTCTCTCTGCTGAACCTGACCCTTCCTTCTGCTCTCCCCACAACCCTTGAAATTGATCTCACCTCTTAGCCTTCCCAGTCCCCTCCTTGCCTATTCTCACTGCTACATGGCTTTGGATGGTCACTGGACCACTCATCTGCCAAGGCAACTGGGATTCATCTGGGTAACACCACTCCCAGAAGACTGCCTGGGAGACTGTCTAAGAGGATGGCCTGTGGTGCCAGTCTACAAGGTCCTATCACTCGCAACCTGAGTAGCATTGAACAGGTCACCTCATTTCTCTGTGTCTCGCTGTCCTCGTCTACGATGGCAGTCTAATAGTCCGGGGCCCATACGGCCAATACACATTGTACCAAGGTCACAATATAATGAGCTGCACAACTTGAGAGGGCACTGCTGGTGTGGTGCACAGCCTGCACATCAGCACGAGGTGGTCCTGACTCGCATGCGGCAAGGAGTTAGTACGCGATTTGCATTAGATACTATTATTGTTATTATTATTACTATCAATGACTAAATTTCCTGGGATCCCAGCTGTCTCCTGGCTGCTATGTCTCTACACAAGGGGACAGAGTGGGTAAGAACCCCCTAGGGCTGTGTTCAGCATGGATCTTATTATAACTGAGGAGATGCGGTCTCCCGAAGCCTTGATGACAAGAGGCACAAAGCTGTAAGGCTTCCTAAGGAACTAACACAGCTGGCATTAAATGTGAGGGAGGACACCATTGCATTTTAATAGGAATTTCCCTGTTTCTCATTTCTCTAACAGTTGAACACTGAGTCAGATAATAGCAATGAGTCCTTACAGTATTGGGAGAGTAGGTTAAGTTCCCAAGGTTTCACATACACTGTCTCATTTGAGCCTCAGTGTCCCTGAGAGAAAATCAAGGGAAATAGATTTTCTATTTTGCATTGAGGGAAAGAAAGTCTGGAGAAGTAGCCCAGCTGGGCACTGGCTAGTCTGTGGCACTGGAGTTGGCGGCCTGTGGCCACCAGGCTGCAGGCTCCTCCACCTGAACGGGCTGAGTGAGGACTCCTCGGGGAGGAGGCAGACCTGGCTGGGAGCTTGCCAACAGATGTCTCTGGCTTCTAAAGCCTGAGCCCTGAGCTCCAGTTGCATCACTGAGCTATGGCTTCCGACCATTTGAGGCCACTTATTAGATGTGCCCTCTCAGAAGATTCCCTGAAGTTTACCGCCTGCACTTTCAGAAGATGATGCAACAAGCAAGAACCCTGTTTGTAACTGAGCCATCTGGTCCACTCAACACTTCTCTGGTGTAATTCATAGAGCCTGTTCTCTTTGTTTGTTTGTTTGTTTTTTTAAAGGCTCAGCTTTATTATAAAGAAGCGTTGCTCCCAAAAGATCCACTAATCAAGGAAATCACTGAAACTCTCAACTGGAAATGCCTCTAATAATTCACTTTATTATGACTCCGCCAAACACTAAGAACTTATTTTCATGATTTCCTCCAATTGTCTCTAAAGTGAGACAATTTTCCTATCAGCATGCTGACAGCCTACCCTACGTTAGTCCATGGCAGGATTTATTTGCATTCACAGTGAGTTTAAAACTTGGAGTAGTTTGACGAGATTAATATGAGGTGTCTTCAAAAGTTGAGAGGTATAACAATTTAGTGATGCCTCCACTAACTATGTGAAATAAAATATTAACTTCACAAATGTGGTGACAGGTGAGAATATTATTGGCTTCCAAGGCAATTATAGCTTCTGATCACACATCACCACCACACTCGGGAAAGGTGTTAGCCCCTCTGTCAATCACACTCCAACAGGCATTCCCTGAGCACCTGCTGTGTCTCACAAGGTTCTGAGAGACCTGAGACACAGTGCCAGGCCTTAGGGAGCTGACATATGAACAGAACTAACAGATGATTAACATGGCATGCAATAAAGAAGGAAAATGGGTTGACATACCCCAGGAAACGCTGAGAAAAGAAGATAATATGGGTTGAAAACAGGGATCCACAGACAAGACATGAAGCAATTGCAAGAGCATGGGCACCATTTAGCAAATGCTACTTGTGCCTGCCCTGTGCTAGGCACCTGACATACGTCACTGAATTCAGACTTGATCACAACTCTATGAGATAAGTCCGAGCTCGCCCATGCTCCAACATAGCCTCAGTTCTCTACCAGGATTCAAAATTTGGGATCATGAGTCAGGGCAGGTGAGATCCCATTCCCTGCACTGCCCTCAGGAAGGGGCTTCTCTCCTTCACCCCACTGCACACACTCAATTGTAATCATATGTGAATTTGGCCACCATACCCCTGGTACCTCGCACAGAGTTGGACACAGAGACGCCCTCGGAAAGAGTGAACAAGTCTACAGACTTCCAGTTCCCCTGGAGCCAAGGTAAATGCACGCTTCTCTTAAGCCCACCCTGACTCTCCCTCTGCTGAGCTTACTCTTTCCTCGCCCATTGCTTCAGTGAGGCAGAGTCATCTTAGAGTCAGTGGCCAAACACTCTCCACCTTTCATCCTCCCTGCTCTCTGCCCCAAACACTGTACTATGCAGAGCCCACAGCACAGGTGCCAGAAACTGATTAGAACAGGTGGGTTGTAACCTTGCTAAAAGACATCAGCTTTGACTTGGGATTTTTGTGCAGACAGAAGCGGCGGCTAGGTCCCCCATGGAAGGTGAGTTGCTAGAGGGAGCCCCCATATTCAGGAAACAACCACTCCATGGGACCTCCCCAAGACACTTGACATTTTTAATTGTCCTTTACTAATTCAAAACCAGTTTCTTAACTAAAGGACCTGAGCAAGGGGACAATGGAAGGACTTACATTTGGCACACGTGGAAGGCAAGAAAGCCACAGCAGTGAGAGGATAATAGCATGCACATGAACAAATAAACATTTTCATAATTTGCCTACTAATTAAAATAGCAATACAATCAAATCCAATTAAGGTGGATTGGTCTGTGGGGCTTTATATCAGAGGAGCTTGGTTGATTGCTCTGAGTCATTAATTAGGCCTGACATGATTTCTTCTAAGCCAATCCTCTTGGCATACACCTTTCCCAATTACAGGGTCCATGATCAGCTGGGAAGTCACAGGTATTGTTCGGAACTGGACGTTTGCAAGTGCCTATTTCAAAGGCTTCTATCATTTTCAAGGTGCTTTAATTTACTTAGTTCGTGGAGGGTTTCCCAAGTTTCCCAATCTGTTTGATGCGTGTGGTATTTCCAGGTCTGAGGCAGAACCCAGGGATATTAAAGAAGATGGTCCCCCCGGGTCTTCATCCCTTCCCCTCTAAGCAGTGTTTTATTCCTATCCTTACATCCTGCCTTCACCAGGAAGCATGTACAACTTTCGGGCCAATCAAAGATTTCTTTGGCTTAGGCTGGAGAGTGATCTAACTCTCTTATCTAACATAGATACACAGAAACTTAGCTGAACCACAGGTTTCCTCAAGAAGATTTCTAGGTGCTCGCTTTGTGATGGAGGGTGGCCATGAGTGAGGGCAAGGCCCTGCCCGGAGGAGCATAGGTATATTTCCTTTAGAGAGACAGACAGTCACGTAGATAATTACTCCAGTGCCTCAGGGGCCAGATCAGGTACAAAACCAAGAAGTGAGCCTAGTGTAAGAAACACAGGGAAGGTTGGAACTATGGCACATGGGAAAACAGAGGCTCCTTCTGGAGGGAGTGGCCCCGACTAACTCAAAATGATGTCCCTGTCAGGATCATGTGCCCCAGCTCCTAGATGTCCCAGGTTCACTCAAAGTTTACAAGTCCAGATCCTTAAGCAAAAACCTGTTTTAGGGGTTCTCATGTGTTGTGAACGAATACCTCGCTTTGAATTCAACTCACGAGATTTTGTCTTTACTCAATTCTTTCCTAGGATCTTGGCTTTGAAGATGGCTATTTGATTTCTCAGATGGAAGATAGAGACAAGAAAAATCCATCTCATGGACGGTTGTGCAGATTCCATGAGGCCATATGTGGGGACTGTCCAGGGTCTGCTGAGTTGTGCCCTACATGAGGAAGTGGTGCAAAGAACACCCTCTCCTTGAACTAGTTGTATTGCCACTGTAGTACCTTGGCCCTGTGGCCACAAAGGACTAGGATTGGGGTGGGTCAAGGGCAACGGGGGCTATTCCAGAAAGTAGGGCCTGTTTTGGTTCTTCTCCCTTTGAGCCGTGCTTGAATATTCCTAAACCGTCAGATGTCCACTTCCTAAAGGCCTGAGGACCAATGGCAGGGAGAATTGCTGGGGCATTTGCTGTGACTTGGAGATCAGTGTGCTGTGCTTTGTGTCACAATGCCATTACAATGTCTAGACTTTTTACCAATGACACACTTCCCTTTGTGAGTATAGAAATAGCCTCTGAGTGGCTGATGCAGATGCACTTGAAAGCTATAAAAGCCTCCCTGTCAATCTCTGAGTCGTCTCACTCCTGGAAGCATTATGCCCCTTTGCTACAACTTTATAACCCATTTGTGCTCCTTCCAAAGCACTGACCGCAGCTGCGGCCTCCACTTAGGCACTCTCAGCTCGCCTCTGCTCTCAGCCTCTCTCAGTGGTAATTGTCATATAATTCAAAATGACACTGCGTTCCACTGAACTGCCATCTCTTCTATGGAGTCTTTTGTGAGGCCCCTCCCCAGGCAGAAAGGATTCCTCCCCTTCCGGTTTTCTGTTAGGGCCCTGGGGCTGCACTGGGGAGTGGAAGGAGCAATGGACTTGGGAGTTAGAGAGCCCTGAATCCGCCCCACCTTGCCATGTGTCTCTGTCCAACCTCTCTGAGCCTCAGTTTCCTCACCTATTAAAGGGACTAATAGTCCCTAATTTGCTTGGTTATCATGAAAATTAAGCACCACGAAATGTATGGCATCTGACATGTAGAGGGATTCGATGAAGAGCCGTAAGTGTTTTGTTGCATTTGCTTTTTTTGTCTATTCTGCTAGAATATAAGATTCTCGATGGTGGCGACAGAGCTTGATTCATTCGTCTTTATAACCCCAGCATTTAGCACCATGAATGGCACATTATTTGATTTGCTGAATGTAATTGCCTGACTTTTCCCCCTATCGGAGTCCTTGCATAGCTTCTTTAAAATATTTTCTTTATGTCCAAAAGGAAATGAACAGATATACCAGATGACACAAAGCAGAAATTGCTCGGGATTCAGGTGGAGACCTTTGGAGACAAGCTAACGAATAATCCATTGCTGAAAATGTCAACTCTTAAATTGGGAGGTTTTGCTCTCAATTTGCAAAACAAATGCAAATCTCCACCTCTATTTCTCCCATGTACCCATTGTTAGACTCTAAAAGCAAGGCAAAGCCAATTGTATTCTTTTGAAAATCCCCAATTTTTTCCTTAACCCCCAATTAATGGTCATTTCATTTTGGTTTTACAGAGTTCATGCCATTGCTGATTGCAACTCACCAGCTTATCCTGGCTCTTGACAATGTTAACAACATGACAGGAGAGGCACAGAAGGTGTTCAGCTTCCCTATTTCTCGTTATTTTCAAAGAAGGCTTAGAGTTCTCTTGCATGTTCCTAACACAGAATGATTACTTCAAATAAACTCGCAGTTCAAACCCTGCAGAAAGAGTCGTAGACTGAAGGTGATAACCATGGCTGTCACAACAGTTTGCTTATTTCCCCGGGGCGAAACTACTTGAAAGAAAAATAAAGGAGATTCCTCACACAGGATGACGATAGAGCAGGTCAAGGGCCCAGCGCTGAGAAGAAAATCACCAAGTGACAGCTTCTGAACCAGCCTTACCCGGTAGTTCACACTTCACAGAACATGTGTGCATCGACAGAGAGGAAATCTGTGTGTGTGTGTGTGTGTGTGTGTGTGTGTGTGTAACTGGAATCCCGATTTGTAAAGTAATGCCCACCTACCGATCTGAAACCAATTACTTGTTAGAAAAACTAGCATAGAGCAAACAGCTACCCGGAGGAGATCTCAGATTTGCGTTCAAATGAAACTCTGGGCAGTCTCATTAAAAATAAATGGCTACATTGCTTCCCACCATTTGGGGGAGACGGCCACAGACTGCAGGGGAGAAAGAGAAAGCCCTGTGAGTCCTGACGAACCACAAAAAGCAGAACCAGATTTAATTGGATTACCTCCAGTTAGGTGACTCCATGAGAATTGAAGAACATTGACCACACATGTGTAGCGAAGGTACTGGAAAAATCTTCATAATTATAGATGCAACTGAAGATAAGGCTTTTCATTCTCTGGGTGGTTTGTTAATACAAACTTGTTCCTTCACCTTTTCATCGACCCGGAGCCCAGGATCTGGGGCCCAGAGCTTAGGTGGAAACCTGGGCCTGCACTTACTAGCTGTGTGACTTGGGCAAGTTACTTAACTCACGGTGTCTCTCTTTCCTCATCAGCTGGACGAAAATGATAAAAATAGCACTCACCTAATACGATTCTCTGTTATTCTACATACAACCTTTAGGATAGTGCTTAGAACACAGTATTTATTCATAAATCTTAGCTGTTGTTATAAATTCATACACCCATCCGCCATCTATTTATTCAAACAGCACTTATTACATACTTCAATGTTCTCACTTCTGGGCTAGCCAAGTCTGATTATTTTAGCCCCGATGGCTTCCCACTATTTTTTGAATGAAGACTCTGTGGACTCCCAGCCGCGTCTCGCTCACCCGTCCCTTCTTCTCCCTGCTCTCTGCTCTGGAAGCACTGGCCTCCCTCCAGGCTCTCTGCTCAGTCACGTTGCCCTCTCCACAGGGCATTGGCACAGGCTATTCCCTCAGCCCATGAGGCTCCAGGAGGGCAGAGTCTGAATCTGGTTTTGTTGTTATTCTTATTGTTACTTTTGAATCTAGAGCACCTAACGTAAAACTGGTTTGTATTCGGTACTCAGTTAACATTCGTCAAAGTAACAAATAAATAAATTAAAAATTGAAAATAATAGATAAGACAGGGCTAAAGCATGATAATCATATCAGCAGGCACTGTTCTAAGCACTTTTCTTGTATTATCTCACATCCATTCCATCTTGAATGAAATGAAACAGAATGGGGTGGAGGGGAGTTGGAGTGTGATATGTTGAACCAGGATAAGAGAGGTGATGCTAGCCTAAGTCTATAAGGTAGGGAGACCTGTGAACAGACTGCTGTAATTAGTGAGTTAAAACTATGATGGGGGAGAGCAGAGAGCATGAGAGCAGCCCAGAAATGACATACCAACTGTGTTTGCAGACACTGAGGAGGGTCTCACAGAGGTAATCAAATCCTAAAATGAGGGCCGAAGGACCAGTAGGGATTATCTACAGGAAGTGGGTGGGGCTTTTCCAGAAAGAGGAACAGAAACTACAAAAGCATGGAGGCCCACAAGAGTCTGGGAAACCGAACCAGTGTATGAAACCAGGCAGAGACAGCTGGCTAGGGAGCAGGAGGAAAGGGGCTGGGGAGTTGGGACGGTGGGCAGCCAGACTAGGGAGGGTCTACAGGCCAGCCAGGCCTGAGTGCTCACCAAAAACTTTAGAGTGGACAGCCAGAGGTACGTTTCATAAATACATGTGGATAGCCAGAGGTATGTTTTATAAATACACACCTGGTTGCAGCACTGAGACTACATGGGATGGGACCAGGCAGGAGACAGGGAGAGAAGTTGGGAGATTGCTCTAGTTGCTCAGGGGATAGACATGTTCAGACCTAAGCTCCTTCAGCAGAAGCCATCAGGGGAGGAAGGCCAAGTTAGAAGAGATGGAGATAAAGGAGGAGAGGAAGGAGAAAGGGAAAGAGAGGAAGAAAGAGGAGAAGAGAACAGGGAAGGCAAAACTCCAAGACCAGCCCTTCCCTAGAGGTGCTATAGGGAGATCAGGGCATAGGGCCTGAGAAGAATCACCGTGCTACAAGCAGCAGCAGTTAGAAGCATCCGTCCTGCCCAAACTCTGAGGCTTCTTTCCTGGAAGTGGGTATCTGCGTTTGTGTGTGCCTGATGGAGATGGGAGAGGGGGCAGAACTCAGCTTTGAGAAAATGGGAGGACAGGGCCAAGTGCCAAAGCAGAATGCAGACATTCAGGATATTGAGGCCTATAATGTGGGGAAGAAGCGAAAGGGCCGAGGAAAGATTTAGTCACCGGAGGCTAATTCCTGGTAGGGTATGTGAGGTGACTCTTGTGGATGCCGGGCTCTTTTAGCCATTGACTTGAAACCCTTGCCTGAATGCCCTGGTCACTGAGAGAACTTAGTATGTCCAACAAGTCTGCTGAAATCTCCAGGTCCTGCATCCTTTGGCCTGCCTACTTTGCCACCAGCTATTCTCTATTTGGGACGGGACCGGCCCTCTGCAATATCGTGGCATCCTATGGTGAAACTAGTTTCCAGAGCTTCTTTTTACCCTATTCCATCCCAAGGGCCCTTTGGGGCCCCCATCTTCTTGCCATGTGCAGACACCCATGTCCAGGCTCTTTTTAACCTTCTCTTGTCTCAGACAGCCTCAGACCCAATCCATCAATGCCGATTACAGTTCTGATCACAGTCTGCCAGGTCTGCATAACTTTGTGCCACCTTTCACCAGCATCACCCAGGACCACTCTCCCATGCGAGCAGCAGGTGGACCAGACATCTTCTTGTTACCCATATGTCCCAAGCATCTTGCCGCCTCAGGCCCCACAGGTGTATTCATTGCCCACCCCTGACCCCACCTCCTACTCAGCTTTAAATTTTGGCCTAAATGAGCCTTTCTCAGAGAAGCCTTTCCTTGGACCCCCAGTTACGTGCTCCCAGTACCTTATACTTTGCTTTGTCTCACTTATCAAGACTATAATTCAAATAATTTGTTGCTTAATCGTGTGCTTAGTGTCTGATTCTCCCACATGACTGTAAGTTCAATGAGGAAAGGGACCAGGCCAGTAGTATTCACTGCTATATCCCTGGCACCTGAAATAGAGCCAAGCACATAGCACATATTCAATAAATATGTGTTGAATAAACATATGAATGAATAACTGATGCTATCATGATTCGAAGATCACACAGATAGTAGAATGTTGAATCAGTACTCAAATCACCTATTCTGCATGGGTTTCAGGGCGGTCCAGTTAGGAAATTATTTTTAGTGGAGAATTTGTCCTTAGAGCTACATTAGGCTGGACTTCAGGAAAGCAGTGGGAAAGGGGAGGGAAGAAAGGGACCTAACATGCCAACAAATGTCAGTTTTCTGAGAATACTGGATGGTGCAGCATAAAACTGGAGTGAGGATTATGCCTCTGAAATGTTAAACATTGTTTAATGATTTGGCACTGTACAAGGAGGGGGTTCTGTCAACATCGAACATATAGCACTCCAGCTGGCTGAGAAATGAGCAGGGTGGTTTTGAAAAATTCACCAGTTCTCTTGGAAAAGGCCAACTAATCCGATTTTAATGCCTCACGAAATGCTTTGGAATTGTGCTCATTCACTTCAAAATGTGCTTAGCTAGAATTAACTAGGTAGACTCTCCCAAAGGAGATGCAGCCTTCTCTAAAAACACCACATTTAGTTATTAGGATGTAGAGTACATTCCAGGACGGACCGCGAAGGATTGATAACGACTGGGATCATTTACGAGAGCCCATTATGTGCTGGGACTGTGCAGGTCCTTCACACGTGTTTCCATTCAGCATTGACCAACACTCTGAACTGGTGATCCTCATACCTACATTGTGATTGAGAGACTTGCGTGGGACCCAACATCTAAGATGAGTTGAGGAAGTCTGGTCACCTGAGGCCCTCCGACCCCAAAACCTGTACTCATTCTCCAGTTTCATTTTTGTCTGGCTCCTGGGTTGATATTGGTTCCATCCATGTTCCAGAATTAAGGGGTCTGTAGTTTCCATCAATGCCAAGAGCCAACTCCAAGGCAAATGGCCACCACCTTGGTGCAGGTGGGGTCTATCATGGCAGGGCGAGTTTGCTTTAGTCAATCATTCACATTCAAGAAGAGCCTCATATTGAAACTGCAGACCTCATTAAAGGGATACCTTGCAGATTTTAAAGGAAGCCTTTACCATATAAATCTAATTGCTAAATGTAAACATTTAAATGCACCATTATATTGTAAAGCAGCTTTACATTGGTCTATATTTTTAATCTGAGACCTTCTGCTCCTATGAGTGGTAGAGGAAAGCAGAAAATTCACAAACTAGAGTCCGGCCATTTTAGGAAAGTGGGCTTCAACAAGATAGAATTCTGGGAAGAGTAAAAGAGCAAGAAACAATGAACCAATAAAAAAGGAAACACTCTGTCAACAAACATTTAATAGACTCACACTCTGTGCCCTACTCTGAATCAGGCAGTGTCCCATGGATGTGACTGAGCATGCCTAAGCACTCACTGTATACCTCACACTCATGCCCCATCCTGAGAGTACTGTTTAGAGATGATCAGCCTCACCATTTTTGTTTGTGCAGCCTGGGGAAGTGGGGTGTGGACATGGGGTTGTCCACAGTGCAGTGTATGCCCTGCCGAGAAGGTAAGGGAATCCAGGGCCCAGGAGTCTCGAGGGAGAAGCAAGGCGGGTGAGAGGAGGGGCAGCACAGACCCTGTGGATGGGTTGCAATCACTCGTTAGAGAGGACCAGGGAGACGTCCCATAGGGTGAGGGATTCTGAGTTAGTGTTGAACAATAGCATGGAAAAATGAATAAATAAATACAAAAATCGATCCCAGAGCACCAGAAATCCAATGGGGATCAAACAAACTACCCCGAGAAAGTAGAAAACCATTTTGGCAACTGAGATATACATTTGCTGGAAGAATTACATTATGTGGGTGCTGAGGCCAGAGGCTCAGAGCAGTAACAGGATTGTTGGGTCTGGAACACGTAGAGTGACCTGGAGACCTAGCTCTTTAAATACAGCAAGACTAACACAAACAGGAAGGCTGGGATACAAATACGTTGTTTTCTTTACATTAGTTCACTCTCATTCTCAAGTCCTACAAATCAGAGTCTGCATTTTCCTTCCACTTGACTCAGAGTTTCAGCATCTCGCCCCAGACCACTAGTGCTGGAGTCGGGATCAGTGGGTAGTAGAGCCAGGAAGAGTCGGCAGTGAATATAGGATCAGTCTGCCGTAAAGCCTGTGGCTCTTTTCCCTGAACATGCTGCTGTCCTCTTAGGGGTGTGATGCTGTAAGAATTATATCTTCTAACAGGAGAGGTCATGATGTGTGTCTGTAACAAAGGGAAATAATACAACAGAAGAGAGTCTCTGTGGCATGTGCTGCATTGATTCCGAGTAGTAATGAGTGCTGTCTGTGTGCACAGAACTCTCCTAGGCAGTTTGCATCCAACATTAACACGATGGGAGCCCTGTGGGACTCAAGGTGGTGCACAGAATGCATGCCGTGAATATATGAGCACGGGCAATCTGGAGAAGACTGGGCCTTGAAAGATGAATAGGACCTGGATCTGCATAGAAAGGAGGAGAACTTTCTCTGTGGGAGAGAGACATGGCCGGAGCAATTGACTGGAGGTGGAGATGACCACCATAAATATGGCCTGCTCTTAGCCAAAGTAGAGAGAATGACACTTCAAATACCATTCCCTCCCTGAATGTAAGAGTTACATATGCTCACTGCAGAAGTCTTTGGAAAGACAGAGAAGTATAAAGAAAAAAACCGAAAAGTCACCCATCAGGTTTTGCTGTCTATCCTGCCAGGCTTTGTTTTGTGGACTTAAAAAAAAAATTCATTCACGATCAGACTGTACAGATAATCCCATGGCTTGCTTTCTTTCATTTAACAAAATATTGGAAGTATTTCCTTCTCCTAAAATATTTTTCAAGAATTTGAGTTCACATGGCAGCACAATGCTGTTTAGGGTCTCCCTAGTTCTTTGGTTCTGAGAGCCTATCGACCTGCACTAGCTGATGAGGACGTGCTCTCCCGGAATGGAGAGGCAAGTTCACCAAGGCCTCCTGGGGCTCCTCTTGGGGCACATCCAAAGGCCTGGTCACCTTCTCATTGGGCCTGATCGTATTGCCCACCCCCTTTCCTCTCACAGTGTATGGCCTTGTTAGGGATGATCTAAAGGGAACACAAGGAAGAGTCTACTTTCCCTTCAGAGACAAGGGACATAAAATACCCCATTCCGCCTCCCTTCCTGCCCCAGCTACATTTATAAACACAGCACCTAAAGGATTTTAGAAGACATTACCTACAGATAATGGAGTTTAAAGGAATCTGTTTCAGCGTTCTAGAAGTATTAAACGATGTGATTTCTAATTCAGCTCCTTGTTGGAAATGAGCATATCAGGCTATTAATATACAAATGGAGCCCCTGGTGACCCTGTCTTGTGTGGTAACAGCTTGAATCATTTACAGGATTCTTGGCACAAAGCAGAGGCTTCCTGGTGATCAGTACTGCAGGTGGGGAGGGAGGGGGTGTGGCACACACGCGCGCGCGTGTGTGTGTGTGTGTGTGTGTGTGTGTATTTGACAGCTGGCCTGATTCTGTCGTCCAGGGAGAAGCGAACTATCCTGCACAGCTTATTACTTACTTATAGGACATGCAGGGTGCTAGGCTCTTGATATAGATTATTTTTCTTCGAGTTTACAACAATAGGTAAGGAAAGAAAAACTGTCAGCTTTTCTCACCTGAGGAGACAGAGAGATTGAGCATTTTGCCTAAGACGACACACCTACCAAGTGGTGGGGTTAGCGTTGGGACTCAGATCTGTCTGGATCCAAAGCCAGCTTTCTTTCCATGACACACCTCTACTTGCTGCACTGGTTTCATGAGGTTACATGCCTTCGCCCGTCTCCATCCCGTGACAGCCCTGGAGAGCCATCGGCAGTGTCTGCACTTCACACAGGGACCTAGAGACCTATGGTCAGCAAAGAGCTCCATTTGGAAATGAACTCAGCCTTTTGGAATATTATCAGGGATGAAGAAAGAAGCATGAAGAGCTTTTAGGTGAGCCACAGTTACCAGAAAATGCACAGAAATGAAGTTTCATGTAGTTCCAGTCTGGAGCCATTTCATCTTCCCACGGTCAGTTTCTGAAGCAACCACCTCGCTCACACATCTCTTCTTCTGAGTACTACATGTATTGTTCATTGAATCCATACAATCCCCTAATGAGAAGGGCTTTCGATCACCATTCCAAAGACAAAGAAAGGAGACTCAGAGAAAGAAGGAAGTTGCTTAAAATCATAGAGAAAAAGCAGCACAGTACTGGTGTGGACTTCATTTTCCCCAAGATTCCAGATTCTTAAAGTGCCAAGGCCACAAGCCCTGCCCTGTGGATGGTGACCCTGTGTAAGTCCAGAGCAGGGTTCTTGGTCACGTCTGGTCAGTCTCCTTACATGTCTGGCCAGAGCT
Source organism: Pteropus medius (assembly GCF_902729225.1). Classification (NCBI taxonomy): domain Eukaryota; kingdom Metazoa; phylum Chordata; class Mammalia; order Chiroptera; family Pteropodidae; genus Pteropus; species Pteropus medius. Next base: position 11,954,426 of record NW_024349803.1, on the reverse strand, counting down.
GGTCGACACCTCCTAGGACACAGGCTTTCTCCTTTAGGACCTCTCAGTTATGGGAGCCAGGTTATAATGGTTGAGGGTCAGGCTGGGACACTGAATTGTCCCTTCAGGCTCAAACTTTTCTGACACTTTCTACAGACATCTCTAGATAGCCACCTCCTTTGCCCCAGTTGACCTTCGGCTGGATTTATTTTAAATTTTGGAAGTAAAAGTGTTTTATAAAATATACAGTTTTATGCTAAGAGAATGGTATTATAATTACACTTGAAAAAAATTGTAGAATGATTATTTAGAGATTATCCTTCCCTAAAAACTGTCCAAAGAAGCTAAATGACTTGTCAAAGATCACAAGGCTGGGCAGTGGCAGAGCTGAAACTGGAGCCTGACCTTCCTTTTGGATTCAAGTCAGCGAAACACCAATTGAGTACCTACTGTGACTCAACATCCTGCTTAGCACATGGAGGAGGAGAAGATGAAAGTCTCTGAATGACAGGGACCATTTCTTGATCTTCTCTGGTTCCCCAAGCCCAGTGGCAAGCTTGGCACAAAATAAGCCATTTTTAAATAGTTGAACTCATAGATGCTGATACTCTCGTTTCTTCTTGTGAACATTTGGAACCTAAACGGCCTACCTGAGGTCTGAATTCATCCAAGAATGGCTCAGGATTTTCTGTCATCATTCCCCCCGTATTCCTCTGCATCCCCCCAAAAACTGCACACCCTTCAAAGGCTGTGTGCATTGCAGGGCTGGACAGAGCCTGGGGACTCAGCAGTGGCTGGGGAATCAGCCCGGCACCATCTCTGAGCCTCTTTATGATTGACACAGCTCTTGGCCCATACCAGAATGTAAAGGTCCTCATTTGGAACACTGACCCCTTCCCTCTGGCTCTATACCCGGTCCACTCCACCCCTCCCTAGCAGCCACCATTCCCATCCTCACCCGACCACCTGGCCTACCACAGCAGAGCACTCCCCTGTCTGCTTTATACACCTGCCTCGCTCCCCTAGCTGGATGGTGGGCCACAGTGAAGGCATTTTTTCTATATCCCTAACCATCCCAACATCTACAGCACAGTAGAGCTGATGGCAGGTACTCAATATACTTTTGTTAAACACAGAAAACATTTTAGCCACACGTGGTTGGCTTGTTTTCAGCCAAGGTTTGCTGGCCTTTGAGAGTAAATACTTTGAAGACCATATTTTTCAAAGAGCTCCTACGCAAACCCAGAATTAATAAGCATCTAAATTACAAATCTCACCATGTAGAACAAATTGGATTTCTTTTCATTAATAGCAAGGAAGCAGAAAACAAGCCCAATCCCAAGGGAGCCAAATGAACACAGTTATTCACCATTTTCTCTTGCATTCTTTTTTTTTTTTTTCCTACCTATAAACCCATCTTTATTCAATTATATAGCTCATAAATATGGCCCCTGTATGTCAGCACAGCTAATGAGTAGTGTCCAATCTCTGGGACCTTTTGACAGCCATTGACAGTCATGGCTGTGGTTATGGGATTCCTTTTTTTTTTTTTTTAAACAACAAAAACTAGCAAAATCCAACCAAGCCTCAAAAAATCACAATGTTCCAAATATTAAGATGTGTGCCTAGTAGCTTTTTAATTAAATAAATATTTATGTTGTTCTACATAACAGCATCAGAACCACGTTATTGATGGAAAACAAAGGCCAGTTCATGCACAGAATATTTTTATACATGCCTTCTTAATAGTATGTTCACTTTAAAAACAGGCCTGACGATTTTGTAGAAATCTGAGCACTCTAATAGCAAAGACTCTTCTCCAAAACAATCACCGTAAGAGTTTAAGGAAACTCCATTATGGTGCTGGGTGCTGGGGTGGCTCTAGTACATTTCCCCCTCACCCTGCTGGCAGTGGGTGGAGTGGGGAGTTGTTGCCTGACAGACTCATAGCCTCCAGGAAAAGCACTTGGCCCCCTCCCTACGCAGCAAAAGACTGGAGCCTAGTAAATTAGTCAATGATAAATCCTTGAGCTCTTTGAGCAACTTGTTTCCAAAACAGAAATTCTCAAAGTGTAGTACAGGGATCTCTGGGATTCCCTATGACCTTTTTGGAGGAAGAGTTATGAACTTGAAAATTATTTTATAACTTCATAAAGGTGTTTTTTGTCTTTTTCATTTTTATTATCTCTTGAATTACAGTAAAGTTTTATAAAAGCAACAAATGGAACGAGAAAGCAGACCTGAGAATTCTGCTGTCTTCTATTAAACTAGATACTAAAGAGATTTGCTGTAACATAAAGCAATGCCAACTCTTTTCGCTGGATTCACTTTTTTTTGGGAAATATAGTATAGTTTTTCACAAAAGATGTTACCTATGTTAACATGTAATGGGTTGGTTATTGTTGAATTAATAAGTATTTCTAAAATATGTCAGTTTTAATTCTAATAAAATAATTATTTCTAGGTATAACCTCTGTAAACAAGTTCTTTCCGGTCCTCAATCATTTTTAAGCATTCTGAGAATAAAGCACATGTGCGCCCCCGTCCAAGGGTCCTCTCCGCTTTCCATAGGCCTGCCCAGCATCTACTCATCCTTCAGACTCACCTCTAACATTCCTTCTCTGAAAAGCTACTTCAGAGCTCCAGACCCCAAATGAACCTCGGGGTGGCCTCTATAATCGCACAAATTACCTAGTATTGCATTCACAGATTTTTTTTTTTTTGTACTTCCTAATGTTAACAAGCTGAGGCAGAGCTGAGGATTTTCATTCCTGAATTCTCAGTGCCAAGGAGAGGGCTTAGTACCCAGGAAGAATTTAGTAAATGCTGAAGGAAGAAAGGCAAGAAGGAAGGGATACAGGCCAGAGAAAAGGGCTTTGTAGGGATGTGGGTTTGAAGGGTGCTCATGAGCACCAAAATTTTAACAGCATCCATAAAACTCTCAATCACAATTATTTCCCGAGATCCTAATCTGGGTTCAGTCTGCATCAAGGTCTGGATCCCTATACCTTATGCATAATGATACCTTGAGGTATTTACTAAACTATAGATTCTGGGACCTTCTTCAGAGAAATAATTAAACAGCAAATCCTATAGAGCTGGAGCGGGTCGGGGAGGGAGGAGGCAGAGGCTGCTTTCTGGGCAATAGCTCCCAGTGAGGAAGCCAAGGGCTGTCATTTTCTGAGCAACAAGAGGAAACATTTTCAGGTTGTTCACAATTTGGAAGTTGTTCTTTTCCATCAAAAGACAAGGCTGTACATAAAACCACCATCCTATGTGGCATTTTGCCAACCACTAATGGAAACATTATTATCACAGGAGAGGAGAAAGAAAACTTCCTGAGAGCTCCAGCATGCACGTTTGCTCAGACCAAGTTCTAGAACTGTACGAGTTCGTGCAAACCAAATTAGGGGGAAATCACTAGTGTGATAGAACACAGCAATTGTCGACAGAGACAGATGTCTCTGCAAACCGCTTTTCTGTCCTCATACAAGCAGCACCCTTTGTGATGCAGCAAAGTGGAATGCAGGGCATCTTGGGGCACAGACAAAGGTCCGTGGTGGACACAAAGACACAGTAAGAGAGGACAATGAAAGGGATCTGAACAGAATGAGGAATGACACACACTTCTCTCTGTCCGGCTAAGGGTTTCACTACTTAACTGATGAGCAAGGATTGTGCATAATAGAAGTCCACCCTAACAGTTAGATGGACTTAATCATGAATTCTCTCTGTGAATTCTTATGCAGATACATACATAGAGTGTATGTATTTTATGATGAAAGCAGTGGTTTAGTAGACTGAATAGAATCTATTGTATAATGTGGCTGTATAATGTGGTTTCATTCTAAACTAATCTTGAAGCAAATTTTTTGATTAAGGACTTCTGAAAATTTGTTTAATGAAGAGGGATGGAAACCAGGGTGCCCATGTAATAATCGCTCAAGTCAGGATCTGGGGAGCAAATGGCTATCCGGGGGCATAGCCCCTCTCCTAATACATGGCTGTAAGGATAAGGCCTGTTTTCATTCAGCTGGGCCACATACTGTGTCCTGGAGTAATTTGGGAGGGCTTCCTGAGGAGGGAGCGTAGGGCACTGGGCTGTTAGGAATCAATACTATTAGGCCGAGTGGAGGGGAAAAAAGTGGGTACCCTAGCCTATGGAGAGTCCAGGTGATAGTGAGGCACTGAGGCCAAAAAAAATAAGGAGAAGTGGGAGTCAACCTGGGCATGCCACTGTGTGTCCACTGCCAGGAGAGACACTGTTTAGAAAGCATTTTAATCCTAAAGAAACCAGATATTTCTGTTCAGTTCATGCCCAGACCTCAGATGCCCCGCCCCATCTGTTGCTCAGGACCGAAGTACCTTCCTTGCCTCTCCAAATCTTTCTCATCTCTTAGCCCAGTTCCAACGCCCTGCTCTCTCCATCTTGCCCTATCGTGTGTCTGCCCTCCTGCCTCTTTATTCCCACTGTAGCTCATTTGATTACTCTTTAGCTTTTGTCTAATATTCTGGTTCCATGTGTTTATTACCCTTACCCCACATCTAGCTGCTGCCCCACTGGACAGTGAACTTTTTGAGGAAGCACCTTGCCCTTTGCCTGTCTAATAAAGATTTTACCAATGAATAAATGAAGAGCTGAATGAGTCCCCTTGTGTGATCCTGGGCAAGTCATTTTCCCTCCCCAGGCTTTGTCTCCCCCTTCTATGGAAATTGTCCATTGACTGTGGCCTCCTCAGTTGGTGGCTTCCTAACTGCTTCTGAACTGCTCAGTGCTTCCTGTTTCTTCTGCACAGTCTGCTGCTGGGACAAACCCTCCTCACCCTGCTGGACACAGCACAGCAGCTTCTCCCTGCTGACCTCTTTTGCAGCCCCTCTGAGTCCTCAGCATTTCCTCTCGCCATGTACTGAGCCATGCGTTTCTATGCTCGGCTCTTTCTCTAGACGGTGAGCTCGTAGAAGGGTTATAGGCCAATGTAAATGACATTTATTGTTATCATTTCTACTGTTATTAGCTTCCATTTAATGAACACTATATCGTAAGCATTGTTTTAAAGACTTTACATAAATCATTTCCTTAAATATTTACAACAGTCCAATGAACTATTATATATATTTTACAGATAAACTACACAGTGCTCATTTTATAGGTGAGAATCCTGAGGCTCAGAGATATTAAGTGACTTGCCTAAGGTTACATAGCATGCATGTGGCGAGTCCAGGACTTGTATGCAGGCCTGTCTAAATCAAAATCTGAGCTTTAAATGACGATTCTTTACATCATCCCACCTCTCAGGCCTAGGACTGAATAGACGCTTTTGCTCCCCAGATCCTGAATAAATTGTTGATAATGAATGAATGAACGATAGATTGAGTTATCATTACGAAGCACCAAAACCTCACATATTATCCTATATGCTCAGAAAAAGATGATTCATATAGAGTCACGTGGCTTCCCTGAGCCTCAGTTTCACCATCTGTTCACTAGACATAATATTATCCGTTGGGGGTCAGCAAACTATGGCTCCCAGGCCAAACCCAGCCCTTTGCCCATTTTTGTATAGCCTGTGAGCCATGAATGGTTTCTATATTTTTAAATGTAAAATGTAAAAAAGACTCTAACCTTTTAAGAAAGTGGTTGCTCGATTTTGTCCCTTGGCCTACAAAGCCTGAAATACTTACTATCTGGTCCTTTACTGAAAAAAGTGAGCCAACTCTGCTCTATGTAGTAATTAATTCACAAGTTTACTGTGAGAATCAAGTGAGTGTTGTTGGCAGAAATCTTCTGAAAAGGAAGATGTAGTAACAAAGGCATTCATATGAACAATAACTATTAATATTAGTTCTAATATTTGTTTTAATGCCAGAGGTGGCTGACTTTCCCAAAGTTCTTTGCACCTGTTTAGAAACAGCGAGATTCTATTTTCTCAACCCTCAATGTGGCTGTGTGATTTCTGTGCAAGATTGATTCTCAGAATCGATGTAGAGATCATTTCAAGGACTGAGGCTGACTGACTAAATGCCAAACTGGCCAAAATATTTGGCAAACAGACAAATCAAACTGAGTCCAAATGTTTCTTAATTAGTCCAAATATTAGTAAGAAGTTAATTACTCTAAGTAATGCCCAGAGAGCTCCTCATAGAGGAGCAGCCAGAAGGTCTAGATTTTACCTGAAGGAGATGGCTCCTAAGGTCCAGTCCTTGTCTGCTCATCCATCTTCCTGTCCAGCAGAGGGGGCGGAGGCTACCCGTGGTAACAGCCTGGCTGTTTCTATTGGCTCCACGCCTGCTTGCTTCTATTTCTCTCCTGAATCTCGGGTTCTATATTTGAAATTTAACTCATTACAGCTTTCCTTGCTACCTAACAGGGCGGTTATGAGGAAATAATAGAAAAATGGATGTGACAGTATAGCCTTTTTCTATGATAAGAAATAATAAAACATGGCCCTCGCAGGAGAGATGGTCAGAGCTGGAAACCATAAAAAAAATATTGCTAGATTTGATTTTATTAATTTAACATTCGAATAACATTTAGTAAGCTCTGTGTCAGGCACAACATAAAAATTCAAAAACTTCTATAGAGATAACAAATTTAAATGTCAAATAAATTTTAAAATGTTTGCATTGTTTATGACAAAGCATTGGTATCATGAATACAAGAACTCATAAATCGGTAAGAAAATGAACATTTCAATTAAAGTATGAAAGGGTGTGAATTAGGCAATCCATAAAAAATACAAGTGAGCCACACACATCTGAAAAGATGCTCAACCTTACTAGTAATCAAAGAAATGCAAATTGAAATGACAATGGGATGTCATAGTCCACTACAGCAAGGAGTCAAGGAGTGAAAATGTCTGACAAGGGCCAAGGTGTGAGGGAAAACTAGGTTAAACTTCCCAGAGAGCAACTAACCAGTGTGTTTCAACATCTTAAATCTACATTCCCCATCTCTATCAACTTTCCAAGAGGATGTTTTTTTTAGGAAACTGACACAGTGATTCTAAAAATTCTAAAGATCATCTTCAAGAATAAATATGTGAGGAATGCAAGGAACTTCAGAACAGAAGATCCTTCCAGATCCTAAGACAGTTAAAGGTAGGAGCTTTGGGTTGTAGGTATCGGAAAAGACAAATGGATCAGGAGATTAGCATGGAGAATTCGTAAATAAATCCAGGTGTAAAGGCTGCACTGGAAATCAGACTGGGAGGGGGGCAAAAATGACTATTCAATAGAGAAGAGTTGGTGCAGTTGATAACTCTTCAGAGCAAAAAATAAAGCTAGATCTTTATATCAATTTTTAAATGAAAATAAATTCCAGATAGATCAAAGATTTATAGGTAAATAATACAAGTACATAAATATTGAACAAAATTGAATGAGTCCTTTTATAATTTTTACAAGCCTTTCTGTAAATGAAATACTGTGATAAACAAGGTTGAGAGATAAATTTAAAAACTAGCGAAAATATTTGAACTTATGTAATGGATAGGAAGCTAAAATCCTTAATATACTAACTGATCTCAAAGTCATTAGTAAAAATTTAATAGCCACCCCTGCCCTCCATCAAATTAACAAAGAAAACAGATAAACAATTTATAGAAGAATACAGTCAATAAACACATGAAACATGATCATATGATTATCCTTGCTTACAATAAATGTAAGGAAAAACAGGTATCATTTTTTTTTTCTTAGAGAATTGGCAAAACAATAGGTATAAAAGTAAGTATTGCTAGAAAATTTTAGAGAAGGGCAGGAGGAAGAGAGGAAATGAATGCTCACTGGTGTCAGGGGTTGATACACTCACATATACATCATGGGTGAGAATGAAAATTGGTTCCAGGCTCATGGAGTCCCTGCTTCTCCATTGGCTAAAAATGAATTGACAATAGCTACCTGCAAGCACTATTACTATTTGAAATATAGGGTATTGAAAAGTATTCTCTAATTTATAAAGCACTGTCACACACATTATCTTTTGCAGTTCTCCCAGCGACTCTGCGAGGAATCTATTACTATTCTCACCCTCATTTGACAAATGAGGAAATTGAGCCTGAGTAACTGAGTAACTTGCAATTAAGTAACTTGCTTAATGTCACTTGACTAATAAAGGCTGGAGTGTGGATTTACACCTAAGGCTTTTGCTGCTGCACCCTGCATGATTCTCTTCCCTGTGGAGTAGTTCTTCTCATAGGCACTCAGAAGTACTTGGATAAATAAAGATAAATGATGCAGCATGGGAATAGGGTATCAGTCGGTTCATTCTTCAGTGAAGACTTGCTGAGGAGGTAGTGTGTGGCCAGCAAGGTGTGAGATGCTTGAGACACAGTTGTGTTCAAGGCAGATAATGTTCTTGCATGTAAGGGGGACTCTATTTTGGTGGGAAGATAGAAAACAAACAATGATCAATGGCATAGCTAACTGGGTAAATCAGAGAAGGCCTAATTGAAGAGGAGATTATTTGGGCTAAGATATTCACAACAGGACAGAAGCAGCTGATGTCCGAGCAACAGCATCCCAGAAAGAGGGCAGCCAAGTGCAAAGACCCAGCTTGTTGGAGGAACAGAGAGGTCACAGGGTCTGGGTGTCCCAGAAGAGCAGTAAGAGCAGACCCTGGGAAGCAGGCCTCAGACAGCCCGTGGGGGCTGTAGGCCATTGGTGGAGGGGTTGTTTTTTATCCTCAGGACATTGGGCAGTCTTTGAATTGAATTAAGCAAGGGAGGAATGATCTGAAATTTGCTTTAAAAAGATCTTCTAGCTTTGAATGGAGAAGGCACTGAAGAGGCAAGAGCAAGGGCAGGGAGACCATTTGGGAGGTTCTTGAGGTCCTAACCAGGACAGGACATGGCGTGGGGAGGGCAGGCTGATCTATACATTTTGAAGTTGCAGCTGATAAAACTTGTCTTGTGGTGTGGTTGAGCAGGGAGGAATCAAAGATGATGGTGAGTTTGAGTGGTTGGGAGCTTGTTTTTTAGATGCAGGGAGACAACTATTTGAGACAGGAAAAGGGGCTGGGGCTCTGCTTTAGACATTGGATTCAAGGTGTGTGTCAGACAGTAGAGCAGAGATGCCAACAAGGCAGCAGAATATGTGGGCTTGGAGCTCACGAGAGGTCAAGCCTGAAGAGGGTAGAAAGGGTAAAAAGAGTGAGTAAAAGACTCTAATATTTGGCTATCTGGTGGAAGAAGAGGAGGCAGCAGAGGGACTGAGAAGGAACTTGCAATGAGACAATGGAATCACAGAATCCAAGAAAGAACTGTTTCAAAAGGGCGAGGGCAGTTGGCATTGTTGAATGATGTGAGGTCCGACAGGGAGCAGACAGGGAAGCTTTCATCTGATTGAGTTTCGTGTCATTTACTGGTGACCTTGACAAAAGCAATTTCAGCAACATGTTAGGAAGGGAGGACAGATTGGAGGGGAGTGAGGAGTAATAAAGTGAGGACATGGGGCAAGAAATACAGGCAACTTGTTGGAGAGTAATAACTGCTAACATATAGTAAAAGCCCATCATGGGCCCGGCCCTTGCTATGTGTATTATACAGATTCGCTGATTTCATTTTTCGACAACCCTATGGGACAATTATTAATGATAGCCCTCTTTTATAGATGAAGAAACTGGTGTACAGAGACATGAGCAGGGTTTTGCTGGGAAAGGCAGTAGAGGTCTTTGGATGCAGCTGAAGGTGAAAAATAGAAAGGAATTAAAAAAAATTTTTTTTTCTTTTAATATCAGGTAGTTGAGCCTATTTGTAAGATGATGGGAATGACCCCTTAGTGAGGGAGCATTGGATAAAGGTCATTATTGCAGGACTGGCCCTGAGAGGAGCACGGACTTGCTTCCCACTTAAGAGAAGGGAAAATGAGGAAGCTGTCTTCTGATGGCTTGTATTTTCACAATAAAGGATGGGGTGGAGTCATCAGCAAGGGGAGCAAAGGCTAAAGGTGGTTTGAGGACAGAGGAGAAAGTGTGGGTCAGAACACTTATGCCTACATATTGAATTATCCATGCCATACTCTGAAGTGGAATGCCAGCCAGGACCCCGCTAAGATCTCAACCGAAGAAAAGTCTTTGCTGCATAATCTGTCAGTTGCACTATGATTGGGTGTTTTTGTCTGTTTCCCCGCACGGACTGCGAGCTTCTCAGAAGTCGACATGGGGAGCCCCTTTCTTCCCCACCTACCCCTTCTCTTCATTTGCAGCAATCTCTCCACGGGTCCCTCAATGCCATCTCAAAGGTCAGGTGAAGGACTGGCCCTGAGACCGCAAAGACCCCTTCCAAGAAGTCTGAACTGGTCATCCATTCAAATCAACGAATTCTTTCCCAATGGATGGTCCGCAGAGCTTCTCAGACTCCTCCTGTCGTATTAGTGCTCCCAGTAACGGGAAGCTTCCTGAAGATAGGACTCTGTCCTCTTAGTCACCTCTGAAGCTTCCTGTATCATCATCCCCAAACCCCACCCGGGGCTGACTGCAGTGCCTGACTCATGGGGGTGGCCCAGTAAATGACTACAAGATGAACTCAATCACATTCCAAACCAGGCTCAAAAAAAAAAAAAAATCATAAAAAGGGAGTTCTGAGTTAATTCCAGATCCATCATTATCTTAAAAATGCAAAAAGATAATGAAAATCTTTTTCTGATGCTTATTAGCAAAATTAACACTAATTTTGATCTTTATTTCTCCACCTTTTACATAAAAGGGACTTTTGATCTCTCTTGATTTCTCCACCTTTTATGTAAAATTTGGTTCTAAAAGCCTTAAAAATGTTTGTTCAGCATCTAGTAGACTGGTCAAAAAGGCTTCAGAAACTATTTTATATGCCTCACGAGCTGTTTCTAACCTGAAAACACAATTTTGCCTGACTCCATATGAAAATGTGTTATCATTTACATATATGAAGATCCTGACAAAATCCTATGTTTTGGGTTTTTAAGTCTTGTCTGAAGTATAAGAAACTTACATATGAGAGACTATTGATAGGGTTATATTTTTATTTCATGACCAAGTTGGCAGGGATGTGATTTTAGAATGACAATTGATAAACTCTGTCCTCACAGAGGTGTATCTATCAGTGCATGCATTCATTTACTCATTCATTCATTCATTCATTCATTCAACAAATGTTACTTAAGTCACCTATGATGTGACAGTCATTGATAAAGAAAAAAGAGAGTAAAGATTTGCTCAAGTGTTTGGCCTTGACTCTGAAGGCAATGAGGAGCCATGGAAGGGTCTAAAATAGGACAGAGGCCTGGCTGACACTGTGCCACAGATGGAACTGTGCTATGGAATTAGGCTGTGGTCCCTGTATGTGCTATTCCTTCAGCTTAAGGGTTTGGCCAGTTTCAAAAGGAGATTAACTAGGTACCTGAAGAAAGACCTCAGTTTCTAAAAATACAACTCGATAGATGCTGATAAACTTCAAAATTTGATCCTGAACCAGGCTTTCTGGGTTTGAACCCCTGCACCTCTGTTTCCTAGCTGTGTCGCCTCAGACAAGGAACTAAACTGCTTTGTGCCTCGGTTTCTCCATATATAATGGGTATGATACCACAGCTGAACATTAAAGGATTAAATACAGGTAAAGCCCTAGGAACCATGCCTGGCATACAGTAAAAAACCTTGTTGTCTATATTAGGACACTGTGTTGGGTCCTACGAAATAACCATGGAACAACCACTGGAGAGCTCAGAGGATTTCAGCTCTGTGTGGTCAGTGCAGTAACTCAACTGCAGCAGCATGACCCAGGTAAGGAGGAACAGGACATGGGGTTCAGGGAGGAGAGGCGTCTGGGGAGGCTGCCGGGAGTGCAGTATGAAGGATGGATTGAAAAAGTCCAGCCATTCAAGGGAACGTGGAAAATGCCTATTCGGTAGCAGTTGGATTTTCCCCACTTATAGATTAATTCATTAGTGTCCAAGTCTGGTTCACAGTTGTTTTCACATAAATCCCTCGGAAGGTGCTAATGGGATCTTCTGTGGCATTAATGATGGCATCACAAGAGATAATTAGTCAGTGGTGTCGGTGGGAAGCAGGAGATACTAACTGGAGCATGGTGCAAAGAAGAAAAATCAAAACAATCGATCAGCATTTCCTCAATCCAATATACAAACCTCAGAAATTATGCCTGGAACTTGGAAGGCTGAATTCCACTAAAAACTCAGGGAATCAAAGTGTCCCAGTTTTGTTTTTTATTTTTTCTCAGTCTTTGGAAGACTTTCCAAAACACGCAGGAAATGGTGTTCAGTGACTGCAGTAGAATCTTTCTCGAAAGATTTGGGGATCTGAGAGGATTTGAAGACATCAGTACAATCCTCACTTCTTAGTGCCAAGGGTCTCGGGCGGAGAAGGGCCAGGAGAATGAGCTGGCTGAACCCTGATCTTGGCGTACGCACAAAGTAGAGAACTTTTCCCTCCATCTTTACCTTTCTCTCTCCCTTCTTTCTTTTCTTTCTTCTTTCCTTCTGCCTTTCTTTCACCCTTTCCTGTTTTCCTCAAATTTTTACTCTGTTTTTGTTTGTGATATGTGTTAATGATTAAACATTCAAAGATAACAAGTATTGTAAAAAGTAATATAGACGAAGATATTTTAAAATGTAGTCAGAGCCGCCATCCCAGAGGAACTGCCTTGCATGTCTAACTCGGCAAATCTTTGGAATGTTAAAACAGGGCAAAATAACTTTGGGACTGGGTCTAAAACATCATTGTATTCCTAACATCTGTTCGTAAAGATATCGGGAAAGTAGATATTATGGCTACTAGACTGAAAATTTAAAACATTCTTTAGAATTAACCTCACCATATTAGCTTATCTGCACCTATAGAGATGCCTTCCTTCTATTGATGTAATGGTCCCCCTTCCCTTTCTCATAAATACCCTTTGCCTTGGCTTCCTAATCAGAATACTGGTTTCTGCCCAAGCCATTGCTTCCGAAAAACTATTCGTTTGGCTCTCAAATAAATGCTTGTTGCCTCTCGCTTTGGCCTTTTATTTTTAGGTTAACAGTATATATTAATAGTAAGTTAACAGTAAATATAAATACAATTAACAATATATATATATCTGAAGTTGCCCACATCTATCTCTGACCTGCCTGTTTCCTGTCCTGCTGGTTGCTTTTTAAACTAAGGTTATGCCTTGTCTGTTGAGAAGAGGAAATGTTTAGAGTTCAGTTTGTTGGGATAAAAATTTGAGTTAAAATCACCTTAATAATTATAAGGTAGAAGCCTCCTAGGATCCAAATCCATTCCAAAAGATGAAAAACCAAGTCCACCTAGGTTTTGAAAGTGCTGTTTATCCCTGTCTCCTCCCGAGCACTGGGGTGTGCTCTCTTGATGGAGGATGGATTTTGAGAGGCACTGATACAGTCAACGGTTCACTGATTTGATGATCGGACAGGCCTGTGTTTGAATTCTGGCTCCACCTATCGCTCACAAGCTGTGTGACCCTGGGTAAGTCATTGAACATCTCTGAGCCTCAGTTGGGAATTTTTAAAGTGGGAATTTAATACCTACATTACTGGGCCGTTCGAATTACATGAATTGACATATATAAGGTACTTCCTTTTCCCTAAGAAAATAAACCATTTTCTCAACTTCCACGATTATTATGGTTTCTCTTTACATTAATTAGATAACCTTTTTTTAAATTAGCAACTTCAGTGAGATATAATCGAAATACAAGAAATTGCACACACCTAAAGTGTATGTTTGATCAGTTTTGAAGTGTATATACTGTAGAACGATCACTACAATCAAAATAATAAGCATTTTCACCCCCCGCCCCATCTCCTCATGCCCTTTTACCATCCACCCCTCCCACTGCTCCCATCCGCAGGTGACCACTGATCTGCTTTCTGTCTTCAGAGATTAGTTTTCATTTTCTAGAATTTTATATAAATGGAATCTTATAGGATGTCCTCTTTTTTGTTAGTTTGTTTTGTTTTTGGCCTAGCTTCTTTCGCTCAGTATAACTTTGAGACTCATCCACATTGTTGTGTACATCAATAATTTATTGCTTTGTATCGATGAGTAATATTTCATAAACTATACTTTTTAAGCTGTAAAGGTATGCCTTAATAAATCATACAACATCCTGGAAAATCGGGAGGCCAGAGATCTTATTGTCTCTAACTCTCAGGAATCTTTGCTTACTATTATATTCTACTTTGATACATGATGCCTACCACTCAGCTGGGCTGTTAAGGCTCTCCAATATCTGTTTTTGGATTGAGCCAATCTCTTTCCCCTCTATTGGCCAGCCTGAATTCTCATTCTTACCAGGCTGGGGCCTCCCTGTCACTCATACTTTTCAGGATCTCTCCAGCATCTGTTCCCTGGCTAATGCTGTTCCATAGCCGGGAACACAGTCTCCTACCTCCCTCCCTCTAAAAAGCCTACCCATCCAGATGGTCCAGTGCCCACCTTATCTCCTCTAGAACTCTGCTGCTTCTCCTGCTGCTTTTCAGCCCCTTTTACCAGCACATATGTCTCAAAACTCAGCATGTACAGCCGAGCAGTGTCCCTCTCCCTTCAGCAAACAGCTTCCAATTGGCAGTTCACTGCCAGGCTCTGAGCAGAGAACAGAAATAGAGAGAGAGGCAATACATGGTGTCTACCCTCAGGGTGTTCACAGTCCAAGGCTGGGCAGGGAGGCAGACAGGAGCACCACCATGCCCAGGGGTAGACAGAAGGCAGAGTGAAAGAAAGAAGCCATGCATACATCTGTCTGTCTGCAATTGGGAATTGGGGATGGGCATTGCCAAATACTCCTTTTCTCCCTGATTTGTCAGGGACATCACTGGAGCAGAGAGCAAGCTTTACCCACTATCTGTCTGTCCCTGACCTATCAAATGTATCTATACAGGTCTAAACAGAGAGGAAAATCAATTTAATTGATGTGTGAAGAAGAAATGGACCAAAGAATCTCCCGGCTCTCCTTGAAAACATCACACCTAACAATAAAAGAAACGCATATCCAAGTATGACTCAGAGGACCAGGCTGAGGATAAAATCAAACCCTTGTTGTTCTAGAGGCCACCTCGACCCTCTGCTATTGGAGAAGTAGCTCATCTTTAAGCCTAAAATTTCACAGACATTGGTGTACCACCCTGACTCTCACAAGCACCTTGAGAAGCAAGCAGAGCTGTGCCTAAACTTCTCATTTGGCAGATGAAGTCACTGAGGCACAGGGGCAGTGTTAAGATGCCTCCACTGAGGGTGATACACTTGTTCTCATTTTTCCAGGGCTGTTCTGGTTTTAACACTGAAAGCTTCCTCTTCCAGATTCTTCCCCTGGCTCCCCACACCCCACAGTTCCAGGAAAACCGAGACAGTTGGTCCGCTTAGCTCCAATCATATCCTTTGGCCCACTTTTACTTTAGCCCAGAAATTCTGGAAATGTGATCTCCTCACCAGCAGCATGGGCATCAACAACCCTAGAAGTGGCCATCAGTAAAATGTATTTTAACATTTCAGGAGCACCTGTGCTCACTCAGATTTGAGAACCACTTCTCTAGCCATGTCTGTTGCTAACAGCTTCACACAGGAGAACCCTGTCAGCTCCTGCCTTCCCTATCACCCAACCCCCAACAGAGCTCCTACTTTGCACCTATAGCTAATCTAATGCATCATTGTGGGGAGGGGGAGAGGGCCTGCAAGAACCTCCTGCCCCCAAGCAGGCTGATGGGAAGTACGAGGTATAATACCCTCTGAGGCGGCAGGAGATGGTGCCAGTGGGTAAGTGATACCCTGCTCTACCCCTTGGGCTAGCAACTTGAAAGCACAGTCTATACATCATTAATAATAAAATTAATTAAAATGAAATAAAAGTAAAAATTCAGTTCCTCAGTCTCATGGGCCACATTTCAATTGCCAGCCAGTCACATGTGGCTAGTGGATACAACATTGGACCTTCTCAGCATCACAGAAAGTTCCACTAGCCAGCTCTGTTCTACACAGCTCCTTAGAAGGGCCCAGGGAAACTGACTCCAGTTGCCCACGGCGGTGACCAACTGGAAAATGTTCCTTTGTATCGGCTTGTCTTCTTTCCCTGTTGCTCTCCACCAGTCCCCCAATCTTGTCTCCGGGAATCACCCGAGCCTTTGTCTCAGGCTCAGCTTTCTTGGGGCAGGGGAGGGAGGTGAAGGGGTGCAAGCCAGGGCAGGGAGCCACAAGGACAAAGCTCATCCTGACTCCTAGCCCTGCCACTGGTCCTTACTCTGTCCATCCCCCTGTCGCGGGTGTCAGGCTGAGCATGCTGCACACGTGGAGGCTCTGCGGCCAGCCCAGCAAACACAGGTTGTTGACAGAGGGAGTCTTTACGCTGAGAGATGTAAACCAAAGATTACCAGAGAACAAAGCCTCGGAATGAACAGTTTCGAACAAAGGTGGGTTGACTTTGAGGAGGATTTGTGCCGCTTTCTTTCCACAGAAAATGGGCACCCGAGGCAGAGTACATCCAGATGGAAAGGCCCTAAGCTAGGAACCCAGTGGCAACACACGGCCACTTAATTTGAGAAGTCGAGCCCCATAATCACTTGTGGTTTGTGAATAATGCAATTTTCTTTAAAAAAAAAAAAATCACTCTTACATTTTCAAAGGCTGTTTTACCCTAAAGACTAGTTAAGGGTGATGGTGTCTTGATGTCTTTTCAATTCAGTTCAATTTAACAAGCATTTATTGAGTAATTATGGTGGGCTTAGATTGGTTCTTTTTTAGCCCAGTCATAAATTAGAAGTTCACTTTATTCTTTCATTTAAAAAAGTCTAATAGCATTTATATTTTAAAATATCCATAATTCTTCATTTTGACCTAAACCTACCTGGTTTTCATAGTCATTACCGCACCTCTGGAGTAAAGGCTTGATTTCAAGAATAAATATCTTGCTGCTTTCTCTTTAAAAAAAAAAAAAAAAAAGGAGATATTCTTTTGGATGACAATTTTATTTGATCGATAATTGCATCAATTCCTGCCAAAAGCACATATTAGCTGCCGCAGGTAAAATTTACCAGCTTCCAGTTTTTAATTAGCTTGTATCTCCTTTACAGTTAGAGCTTCTAATAGAGAATTAGAGCAAAGTAACTCAGTGAAAAAGGCAAGTCATGCAGAAAATGCCAATATCAATTTCCTAAACAAGTCATAACTTAAATGCCACCTACCCAGCTCCTGGCCCTAAGTTTTAAAGGGAGAAGCAATCAAAGAAACTGATTGGGCAGGAGACATTATCAATTAACAAGAGAAGTTAAAAGGGAAAAATAATGCATTAAATAAATTGGAAAAACAAATTTCAACTGAGGCTTGCTATTTTCAGTCTGAGGAGGAACGACTCTTCTGTTTGAATTCATCCTATCATCTTTGCCTGTACCTGAGTGACCCAGAGCAAAGGGGGGACACTGCTGTGCCTGGGGGGTTGGGGAAAGATGCACCCTAGAGCCAGGGGGAGGATCACCAAGGTGTAAGTCTGGCTCTGCTGCCGCCTGGGGGACTCTTGTCCATTTCCTAAACCCTCTTAAAGTCCTTCTTCCTCTGTCAAAAAATGAAGGTAATGTGATTGGCCCCCACGGACCCCAGAGGCTCACTGGAGAAATCAGACCAGATCTGAGGCTGAAAGTGAAGCATTAATCACTTGTAAGAAAAAGTGTAAACCCAGTGTGTGGGTGTGGGTGCATGCGCATATGTGTCTATATTCTGGGATACATATGTGATTGTACTGGTGTACCAGTATCTGTGTATGTATGTGTAACCTAAAATATATATAGACCTTGGCTCTCAGAAAGATGAGGCAAATGCACGGGAATAATAAACACCAGCTCCAGCTGATGAAATCTGGAAGATTTGGTCAGTGAATGGCACATAGGGCTTTACCTGAACTGGAGATGTTTTATTTCTTAAGCAGGGTAAGTAGGAAAACAATTTCTTTAGAATGTCCTGTATTATGAAATCTATCGATTTGCCTATCTATCTATCTATCTATCTATCTATCTATCTATCTATCTATCTATCAAAAGGGATAAACCTCTGTTTGTAATAGGAAAACAGGAGGTCTGAACACTGTGACTTAGGAATTGTACCTCACCCACAGCTCTGCTGAGCATCCCTGTATATCATTTCTGGAGTAGATGACAGCTCAGATTTAGGGAGAAAATCATTTTGAGGAGTGATCATCGCTTTCCCTCCGGAAACAGCAGCTTAGAGGCTCTTTTGCAATGGAGCAATCAATACCTTGTTCAGCTTGCCCAGGATGGGTTGCAAATGGTAAAACTCAAGATGCCTGAAATTCTAAAGGAATACACATACTGTATGATAGCACAAGAGAAATCTGAATCTCTTTTGAATTCAGACCTAGTTGCAAAACAGTTCCTCTGACCACCAGCTCCAGGAACTTTGGCAAATCAGCACAACACTTGATAAGCTGGTTTCCTTGGTATACACAGGCTAATAATATCCTCCAAGCAGATAGAGATTACGCTGCGGGGAAGGGGAGAAGCAGAGAGAATCTTTGGACACACACACGCACACACACACGCACGCCACACACACACACACACATACACAAAAGGTCATAGACATGTTTCTTTGGTCTATAGCATGTTTTAAAAAGTTGAATTAGTTGCCAACATTTTACACTTGGGAGATTTCACAGGAAAGCCTGATCTCCAGCTTCTCGGAGAATCACAAGTTCTGCCTCACCAGCTTTCATTCCCATATGCCACAGTAGGCCGCAGTTCTCTGGGCACCGCATGCTCTCCTGCCCACCCCAGCCCCTCTAGGCCCAGTGCAACCACTGCGCCACCTGTCTCCACCTGCAGCAGTTGAGGCTGAGGCTGCTCTTTGTGATGCTTGGAGAAATATGTATGAAGGGCCTAGCTTAGCAGTGCATGCTCACCATCCTTTGCCAACCAGGATATGTAGTTTCTGGTTGGTGTGCTTAGTGCCACTATTGAGCCAATTTCTTGTCCCATGCCCCTGTCCTCTAGGAGTCAGTGAGCTAACCTGATGCAGCAGCTGGTGCCTGGAAAGCTGGCGGTTGAAAGGCGTGGACAGTATCGCTGAGGCTGCGCTTTCATTGGTTTCTTATCTGCTTTCTTGCTTCTTACAGTTTCCAGGTTTGTCTTTCTCGCTGTCTCTTTGAGAGCTTCTTTTCTAATCTTGATCAGAGGGCTTTCTCTAGGATTCTCCACGCCCCACCTCAATCTCAAAATTTGCTTTTTTAAATCAGCTGTGAGTTGAGTTATCAGAGCTTTTTACATAAAATCTCAATGAGTGGGCTGTGAATGGGAGCCTAGGAGCCTCTCTCAGAGTAAATTAATTAGGTAATTGGAGATGTCTCCCCTCCCTCCCTCCCCCCACCTCATGTTTCTGGATTAAGAGAAATGGGCAAAATATTGGTGATTACAGAACTCTGAATCCTGCTCCACCTCAAGTGAGAAGCTTCCTAGACACACTTTCTCAGGCACCAGTTGCTCTGAGGCTGATGTGATCAAGGAGAGCTAATGTTTTTTGTTTGTTTTGTTTTTCATTTCTGAATGTTTCTCAAGGCCCATCAGCTTCCTGAGAGCAGAAACACTCTCCTTCCTGGTACTTCCTCCTGTGACTGCCACATTATTGGCACTAAACAAATATTTCTTAAAATAAAGAGAATTTGTTCATATTAGATTCCACTATTCAAAGCAACCATGTGCATTAATTTAAGAATTAAAGCAAAAGCATTTACAGAAAATAAAAAAGAAAAACAAATGAATAATGAAAACTAAATAGAAATAGATTCACAGACAAAGAGAACAAACTGATGGTTGCCAGTGGGGAGGGGTGGGGGGTGGGTGGGAAAGGTTAAGGGGCATAAGAGCTACAAACTTCCAGTTATAAAATATATGTCACGGCTTAACATAACAAAGGCCATATATGACAAACTCTCAGCCAACATTATACTTAATGGTGAAAAACTAAAAACCTTCCCTCTAAGATCAGGAACAAGGCGAGGCTGTCCACTATCACCACTCTTATTCAATATAACATTGGAGGTCCTAGAGAGTGCAATCAGGAAAGAGAAAGATAAAAAAGGCATCCGTATAGGAAACAAAGAAGTCAAACTGTCACTATTTGAGGATGGAATGATTCTCTATATAGAAAACCCCAAACACTCCACAAGAACACTACTATAAACAATAAACAAATACAGTAAAGTTCCTGGATACAAAATCAATGTTCAAAATTCCATAGTGTTCCTATACTCTAATAATGAAGTGTCAGAAAAAGTAGAAAAAATAATTCCTTTTGCAATTGCAACAAAAAGAATAAAATACCTAGGAATAAATCTAATGAAACATGTGAAGGACCTATATAATGAAAACTATAAGACCCTTTTAAAAGAAATCGAAGAAGATACAAAGAAATGGAAAAATATTCTGCGTTCTTGGATTGCAAGAATCAACATAGTTAAAATGACCATATTACCTAAAACATTATACAGATTTAATGCAATCCCCATCAAGATTCCATCAGCATTTTTTAAAGAAATAGAACAAAAAAATCATCAAATTTGTATGGAAGAACAAAAGACTCCAAATTGCCAAAGCCATCCCGAGAAAAAAGAATGAGACTGGAAGCATCACTCTGCCCAACTTCAAATTATACTACAAAGTGACAATAATTAAAACGGCGTGGTTTTGGCAGAATAACAGACACATGGAACAGTGAAACAGAATGGAGAGTCCAGAAGTAAACCTATATTTATATGGGCAAATAATTTTTGACAAAAAAGCCAAAACATACAGTGGAGAAAAGAAAGCCTCTTCAATAAATAATGCTGGGAAAACTGGAAAGCCACCTGCAAAAGAATGAAGCTACACTGTTGTCTATCACCACATACCAAAATTAACTCAAAATGGATTAAGGGCCTGAATATAAGACCTGAAACAATAAAATGCATAGGAGAAAACATAGGAACTAAACTCATGGACCTTGTACTTAAATATGATTTTATGAATTTGACCTCAAAGGCAAAGGAAGTAAAAACAAAAATAAATGAATGAGACTACATCAAACTAAAAAGCTTCTGCACAGCGAAAGAAACCGTCAACAGGGTAAAGAGAGAACCATCTGAATGAGAAAATATATTTGCAAGCAACACCTCTGATAAGGGTCTAATATCCAAAATATACAAAGAACTCATGCAACTCAATAACGACAACAAAAAAACACAAACGATCCAAGCAAAAAATGGGCAGAGGACCTGAACAGACACTTTTCCCAAGAAGACATACAAATGGCCAACAAACGTACGAAAAGATGCTCAACATTGCTAGCTATTAGGGAAATGCAAATCAAAACCACAAGGAGATACCATCTCACACCTGTTAGAATAGCTGTTATCAACAGGACAAATAATAACAAATGTTGGAGAGGATGTGGAGAAATAGGAACCCTCATACACTGCTGGTGGGACTGCAAATTGGTACAGCCACTATGGAAAACAGTATGGAGTTTCTTCAAAAAACTAAGAATTGATCTACCATATGACCCAGCAATTCCTCTACTGGGTATTTACCCCGAAGACTTGAAAACTCATATCCAAAAAGATATTTGCACATCGATGTTCATAGCAGCATTATTCATACTGACCAGTACATGGAAGCAACCGAAGTGTCCTACGATAGATGATTGGCTAAAGAAGCTGTGGTACATATATACAATGGAATATTACTTAGCCATAAGACGAGATGCAATATTGCCATTTGCGACAACATGGATGGACTTTGAGATAATCATGCTAAGCAAAATAAACCAGACAGAAAAAGTTGAAAATCACGTGCTATCACTTATATGTAAGATATAAACCTAAAAACAACAAATGAACAGGACAAACAGAGACTCATGGACATGGACAAATAGATCAGAAGGTAGAGGGAAAGGGGAGGGGGGAAGTAGATGGGGTAAAAGGGGTCAAATATGTGGTGACAGAAAAATATCTAACTATGGGAGGTGAACACACAATGTAAATATGTATATGCTTTATTGTTAAAATGTGCAACTGAAACTTACCAGATTTTGTTAACCATTGTCACCATAAATTATATATATAAAATTTATGTATATATATATATGTATATATGTATGTATGTATGTATGTATGTCATGGAGATGTAATGTACAGCAAAAGGAATATAGTCAATGGTATCATAATAACTTTGTACTATGACAGATAATTACTAGATTTAACATGGTGATCATATTGGAAGGTATATAAATGTTGAATTATAATATTGTATGCCAACTATACGTTAACAAATTTTTTTAAAAAAACTCACAGAGTTTCTACTCTATATGAAGTACTTTTTGAATGAGATTTTTAATATTTAATGACATCACCCCAGCCCTTGTGTGGTTGTCTGCCATACACTTGGACACACATGGACTCGCATTTACACTTTGACCTTGACCCTTGAAAGGTGTTTTAGGGAAACTAAACCACAGCCATTGTGCTCTCCTTGGTGTCTAGGACAGACATTGCTGGCCACTTATGCCAATCATGTTACTCTTTCTTACTGAGCCTGGCTCCTACCTCAGAATCCTTCCAATACACTCCCCTGGGAGGATTCCACCAATGCATCAGAACTGGCTTTTGAATGAAAGTTACTTACCACTCCAGATCAAGTTCAGTGTACCAAAGTCCTTGTTTTACAAAGACTGGGGCTGTTTCTAGACATGCTAGGTCAGCAATTCTCAAAGCTGCCCTGAAGCAGTGCCCCCACACCCCGGTCCCATCCAGTGCACAGTGCCCCTCACCTACCACCCCCAGGTGTGTCATTGCATGCAAAGTCTATGTAAGCCGGCCTGCCCCACAGCCCTGTGTTGCATCATGGCACACTGGAAGATACTCCGATTCTACATGCAAAGCAGTTGAAGAGAAATGCAAGTCTACTGAGTTGCCTCAGAATCTATCCAAGAACAGTTCATTTATAATGTACAGCAAAACATCCTGAACATTCTCTTTATTTTCCTCAGTTTCTCACAGGTAGGACAACTGTTTCCCCCTTACTTTCCTCACTCTCCTAACTCAAAAATTCTCCTTCAATCAGCTCTCCTTGCCTCCTGCCGCCCTCTCTCCTTGTACCTTCTGGATATGTTCTACTCTCTAGTAATTTTATGCCTTTTTCTGTGCAAATAAACACGGCCAGTCTTTCTTCCCTCAATTTCCCTGCTTACCCGTTACTATGATTCTGCACAAAAAAAAGACTCAGGACCTGATATGACAGAATCAGCATCCCATTTACGGGGCAGGGGAGGGGGAGAGAACATGAATATTAACATGGCAATCCCCCCGCCCACACACACACACGTTATTATGTAAGATTCAGGAATATCAGGACATAGCCGACTTTGGACATTTCTGCTTCCTTGCTAAAAGTTCCCTTTATTTAAGAGAAGACACGAATATTTTAGTTTGATGTCTACATGATTCACCAAGCTCCGTTCTCTGGCCCAGGCCCTGTGCCGGGGTTGCAGACACAGAGTGAACAAAGCAGGGACCTTGGAGCTGGGATGAAACAGATGATGGGGGTGGGGGCTGACAAGAGAGTGGAGCAAGCCTAGGCTGGGTTTCCTGCCAGGCAATGGCCTACACTGCTCCTGCAAAGTCCTGCTTGCCTCTGGGACAGCCCAAGAGGGCACAGATGGGTGCAGATTCCTCCAGGGCAGCACGAGGAAGGAAGTCTGATCATTATCTTAAAGGTGTTTGAAAGAGCAAACGTAGGACTCTTTGCCCATTTCCCCTCCTCCTTTGTTCATTTGGCAGCAACTTTACTGAGCACATACTGTGCACCTGGCATCTGCTAGGTGCTGGGGACGTGGGGACAAATAAGGCAGGTCATTGCCTTGGGAGGCTCATGTCCATTGCAGTTAAGCAGATGTCATATGCTATCGTAAATTCAACCAGTCAGGGCCTCAACAGAGAGAGCCGCACTGCTGCAGTGATGAAGAAGGCGGGTCACTTAGAGGCAGTGACTTGGCAGAGCAAATCAGGGGTTTCCAGAGAGCACAGCCATCTGCTCATACTCATCAGTGACAGTTCCTTCTTCCTTCATTTATTTCCTTGCTCACCACCTTGGATACACTCTGGGCCACTGCGTCTCAGTGAACCAAGCCCTGCAGCAGCTTCAACTCATGGATACAAGTTTGGTCATCCAGCAGTGACCTGACCACTACTCAAGTGCTGAAGCTCTGGTGCTGAGCCTGCAGCAGACGGTGGGAGCTCTGTGTGCAGCCCTGGGCTTGTCCTTGTCTTTCCCCAGTCAGAGCTCTCCCAGCAGGCATTTGAATAGGGGAGCCTTGCAGGAGATAAGTTCAGGGCACATAAAATGCCTTTGGGATGGATCTCACAGACATAGTGTTCAGTGAAAGAACCCAGACACGAGTGTCCTTGCTGCATGATTCTATTTATATGAAGGTTTGCAACAGGTAAAGCCGATCGACGATAGAAATCAGAAGAGTGGTTATCCTGGGGGTGGGATGCAGGAGGGCTGGAAGGAGCAAGAGGGCACTTTCTGGGGTGCCAGAAATGTTCCATGCTTCTACCTGTACAGTAGCTACATGCTTGTGTTTATACGTAAAAAATAATCCTGTGCCTGTAAGATTAGTGAATTTTACTATATGTAAACTACACCTCAATTAAAAAAAAAAAAAAGCAAACACCTTTAAGGGCATCTGCAAAGTGTAAATGTGCACAGGTAAGTTCGCCAGAGTTAGCAGACAGTTCCTGCCCCTACTCTGTACCATGCTATGCTAGGGCCCAGGGAAAGAAATGAAGGGGCACAGTGCAGAGTTCATGGTCTGGCTGGAGACATCTGTGTACTAGGAACTGGGAAAGAAGGCAGCTGGAGGAGGTCAGGAGATAGCAGCTGGCTGAGCCCTGACAGGTGAGCAGCCATTGGCCTGGGAAGGAAGAGAGACAGGGCTTTTAGGTCAAGGGGGCTGGCTGAGAGAAGCAGCAGGCAGGGATGGTGGGAGGGATGAAATCAAAGCAGTCTGGTGCACCGGGGCATGAAAGCAAGGAGTGCTGGGAAGGAAGGCAGGGAAGAAGCCGGGCCAGGCCTAAGAATAACACCTGTGAGCACCTGGGTCTGCCCCCACTTATCTCACCTCATTATTCAGGTCATGACTATCCAGGGATCCAGAGAATGACTTACCAAAATCTAATTTACAGCTTCAGACTTGAATACCAAGTAGCTGAAGGAGCTCAGGGAAGGGCCATCATAGACCACCCTGATCATGCTCACCTCCTTATTTCAAGCAGGCTGCAGACAGGTCAGCAAGGGCTGGGTTTCCAGCACCGCATGCCTCAGACCTGACATCTGGCCTGTGCACAGTGAATGTCTCCCAGCACCAGCAGGGAGAGCCTAGGCTGCTTGCTTAAGATGCAGGTTAATCCTTTCTGTGAAAGCACTGCTGTCATGGCCAACAAAGAATTATTACTTGTCTACATGTATTGTTTATTTCTTCTTCCAATAGAGCCTCACGGAACACGGATATTCCTTCATTTCCATTTCTATCAATTGCAGTTTCTTCAAGGTGAATAATAAGGCTGTGCAATCAATAGTAATGATGGAACCGCTGAACACAAACAATATCTCCTCCACCATCTCTCCCGTAGCATCTATCTGCTTTATAAAGTGGCAAAGTATATTGGTTTTTTTTTTTTTTTAAAGTGCACTGGTAGGGGAAACAAATCTGCAAATTATTATTTTAAAAAGTTAATCGGTGATATAATTCAATTATGCAGCATGCAATGCAGAAAAGTTCTCTTAATTACAACAGAATGGAATAGAACATTCTTCAGCCATAACCTTGCCATTTTTCAAGGTGAGCTATTACTAACTAAATTCTAGAATGGCTTTCAATAGCCTGTCTTTGCAGCAGCTGTCCGCAGAACTATTCAGAAGGAATCTGTCTCGGGCTGATGCAATTGGAGATGGCTGGAGGATAAATAGATAACTGGAAACTGCATGTGAAAGACAAGGAGCATGGGCTTTGAGGCTGGACATACCTTGCTGTCACTGAAACAAAGCCAGTGACCTTGGGGGAAGCAACTTAACTTCTCAGACCTGCGATTTGCCTCAGCATCCATTCCTACCTTGCAGAGTTCCAGGGATAATAAAATGGTTTTCAGAAACTGGGAACTGAGGTCACAGTGCTTCGATGCCTATCCCCTTGGTCCACGGCTGAGTTCACCTTGCATCCCCATGGACTGTTCTGTATATAATGACAACTTCTTACCTCAAAGGCCTGCATTTCCTTCCTTCTCTACCTGAAGGCTTTCTCCAGTGCCACAACACCTTGCTCAGCCCTTATAGGAGGCAGCTCAGAAGTGCTAATCCCCAGAGGCAACACTCAATCATTGAGGGACTTGTGTCAACCAATACTCCAATTTCTTCATCCTTTGGTGCACATTCTACATGACCAACCAACCTGGTCTGCAAAAGGCGAAGGGGATTCCCAAAATGCGAGACTTTCAGTGCTCACGCTAGGTCAGTCTGGGCAGATGGGGATGTTTGGTCACCCTAATTATATCTCAGAGGGTTCCCCGTTGGCGAGAGCTCAGATACAGCAGCGACCTGTGCGTTACTGCACCATCTATCCCCTTTTCTGTCTTCTGTCTCACGTTCTGTCTCAAGCTCCTGTACTTGAGCTTCCTGGAGTCACCAAATAAACTTCCTGCACGCAAGTCCTTGTCTCAGAGGAAATCGGCCTAAGAGCCCCGGGCTGCACGGTGGTCTCCTTCCCGTCCCTTTTGCTCTTTGCTGCACTCCAGACCCTTTCTCATAACTGGGCTAAGAGTCTGGGCTCCTAAGGTGAGCGGGGAAGGCATGGTAAGAAAAAATCACAAAAGAAAGACAGCCTGCTGGAAGTCAAGGAGAGTCCGGGGCCTTCACATTGGGCATGCCAAGGGGACACACATCTCACAGCATCCTCAGTTGCCTGTGACTGGCTAAGGTGCTGTCCGCTGGCTCATTCTCCAGACACTAGGGCTAGTGTCCACCTTGGCCATCCCTACTGTTCCCATGCCCACGGAACTGTGCTGGGTGGGGAGAGGAAAAGTACGTTCTTTGCTCTCTGGGTGGAATATCAAAGGCAGGTCTCTAGTTTGTTTCCAGGTTCTCTACCCAACCCACATTAGAGCCCAGGCCATCAGGCCTCCCTTGTCTCTACTCCCCTAGAGCTGAGCACCATCTCTGTACCTTTGCCCATGTGTCCTCCCGCTTACACTGTTTTTCAACCTCTCTAATGCCTATACTTCAAGACGGAGTGTAAGCCCACATCATCCAGGAAGCTCACCCTAAATGGTCACAGCCACACTGACCTCCATCTTTCCACAACTTTCAACATCACTTCATACATACTCACTATGGCTTGGGTGCTGCTCTGCTGCTTCTGCAGATGGGGGTGAGTGTCAAGGGGGCAGCATCTGAGCACAGTGCTACACGGGGCACACAGGGGGAGCTCAGAACCTGCTGGTGGGGTAATAGGCCATCATGGGCATGAGGCAGATGGCCTTTTAGATGGGGCTCCTGAGAAGCAGACCCTGGGATGCAGGTTGTTGTGTAAGTAATTTATTAACAAGTCCTCTCAGGGGAGACCTGTAAGGAAGAGGGGTTGGCAGGACAGGGAAGGGAGGAAGTCAGGTAAGAATGTGATTTCAGGCAGAGTCCCATGGAGGGTGGCTTCACTCAGACCTACAGGGGAGCTCTGGACTATAAGACACAGCTCAGAGCTGTCTTGACCTGAGGCAAGGATGCTGGACTTTCATATTTCACTAGAGAGTTGTTGGTTCAGGGACCCCTGGCATAGGGTGCCTGGATCCACAGGTACTTCATCTTTCTGCTTATAGGCAAAGCACTTCCAGGAGCCCCAAGGCAGTCCACCAAAGAAGAGACTTGGGTACTGGCCCCTAAGGGCAAAACCAAGGAGCCCCCTGCTGCCTCCTCTGGCTATCTGGGCACAGCAAGCCTCTGTGCTCTACACAAGCTATTGCCACATAAGTGTAAGTATCTGGAACTTCGCCAGTCCCCAGCCTAAATTAAAACACACTTGCCCGAGCTCATCTTTACCCTCTGCTTTGCTGTCTGTGTCTGTCCTTTGCCCTCTGATCCTGACCGTATTGCCTCGCTCCTCAGATCTGATAAGACTACTATCTGGAAGGCTCAGACCTCTGACTTGTCTCCTTGAAGAGAAGCATATGTCTTATCTTCTGAATATGCTACTTCTGGTATCCCTGGGAACTTTCCACCCTGCATTCCATCCAGTGCAGAACATGCCTAGAATCTGCCCTGTCTCAACTGTCCCAACACACTAGGCATCCAGGCTTGTCAGAACATGTGACTACAACTGTTTTTGTCTTTCTGTCCTGCTGTTACTGTGTGAAGACGCCAGCCCAAGGTTGCCAGTTTTATAAAGTAAGTCCTAACAGGGCCAGTCTATGTAAATGATGACCATCAAAACTGGCTGAATGGACAGAGATGGGGAAGTGTCGGTCAGACTTTGGGGCGCGGTCTTAGTTTTCCTCACAAGCAGCACAGTCTGTGTCCAAGTTGTCCCTAGAATTCCTCTTGGGTGCTCAGGAGAAGCAGTTCCAGTGCCCTCTGTCCCCCCTGACATTCTTTATCTAGGAAGCAAGCAGAGCCTTGTGATAACCTGCATGGCCTTCCTTGGTGCAGATATGGTCCATATTCTGACCCAGCTATGAGGGGCTTGCAGGAGTGGCCAAAAGGTTCCTGAATCCCATATGTTAAGCTCAATGTCAACATGCAAGTGTTGCCAAGACAGATGTCTCTGAGGTTAAATGTGGCAGGCGGGCTCCTCCTGGCTCTTCCCCTGGAGATGGTAGGGGGCCACACTATAACCTTTGTTCAACACGTCACCAAGGATGCCAGCGTCCTCATTCCTGTGGCACTGTGAGTTCAACCATCAAATATCTTCAGAGGTTTTGTGAGCCGCTCTAGTCCTGCCTCCTTTTGGAATGAATCCAGTCCCCCCAAAGAGTTACGCATGCTGACAGGGATAGCGTGGGTGAGGACGCTCTTCCTAGTGATAGGAACTGATTACATCAAAACGCTACAATTAAATAGTCAAGATTAAACTTTTCGAAGGTGTTTCCAGTGTTCCGACACCCACCACCATGAGTTAGATGCAAGTTACCTTGAGCGATTGCTTCTCTGGGCTTTTTGAGGAAGCCCTGGCTGGGGTGAGAACAGGGAACCAGGAGCCTGTATCCTGACCTTACAGCAGGCCAGTGGTCTCTGCCACGGCAGCTCACCGAGTCCTTACAACAGCCTGTCTACTTTTCCTCTGCACCTTAATATTATCTCTATTCATATGTGATACAGAAAAAAAATATGACTTTTAGAGGCACATCTGTGAGGTCTCAGTTTCCTCAGCCATAATACCATTGGAAAGATGAACTGAATTAACGAGTACCTTGTAGCATCGTTGACCTTAAATATTGTCAAGAAAAAAAGGGAAGTGAGTATATTTTCCAACCAGCAGAAATTCAAAGATGGCGAGTATGATTTCAAAGGCAAAGTCATTTTTTTAGGAAGTTTGCCCTCAAAATGTAAAATCATTCCCTCATCTTGGGTGCTCTTTGTCTTCATCTGAATATGTCACAAATGACAATGAAGTCAGAGAGCCAACCAGGACATGAGGGTGGGGCTACAAACCCCAAAGAACTGGGTCAGCGGAAGAGCTATTTCTTTTCAGGTTTTCAAAACTGATCCAAGACTGGAAGGCACAGTGCCAATCACAATCTTTCTTAAACATGTTGTGATCTTCCCTTCTAGTAACCAACACAATGAAATGTAAAATACTGAATATTACATTTTAAATAGTTATTCTAATTATTAGAATCTTATTGATTGGCTATTGTGTTCTGGACACTGTACACACCCCCTTCCCATACAGGATCTTATTTCTTTTCACATCCACGAGGTATTAATTGCTGACCTTATTCATGTCCTATGCATATTGATTAAGTTGTCACAGTTTCATATCAGAGGGGTAGAAAGTGAGGCTGGCAAGATTCAGTAACTTTCCCAAGGTCTCTTACCTAGTGTTAGAGGAGCTGGGATGTGGACCTAGATTTAACTTGTTCGAAAACCTCAAGTTTTATTTTCCCACATCATTCTATAGGCTTATGAATCTAGGTGTGAGCAAAACAAAAGCAGGGAAAATAGCCCTTTATCCAGCTTCTCCTTTGTACCCTTTCCCCATTCTAGAAGAGTGGAAAGTCAATGGCTTCTCTTTGAAAAAAAAAAAAAAGCCCCGGTAGCTGCTTTAAACACTATGCTACCATCATGACTAGCAAGAAATATTAAGAAAGGAGGTTGGAGAATGCAGAATTGGTTTCTGTTTGTATGCTTATTCTAGAAGCTAAGTGTTCATTGGTTTAAGTAAACAAATTTTGCCTCAGCTGGGAACCCACACGCATTTGTGTGTCTGCATTACATAGGCACACTTAGTTTGAATTTCACAAGCTCTCCTTCTTTTGAAATCAGTCAGACCTAGTAAACAGCTTCATGAGCTACTAAACAGACAGAGCTTTCAATAAAATAAACAATTATCCTTGAGGAGAGGAGAGCAGAGAGAAGCACCTCAAATAACCTGCCACTTGCCCGTTCCTACTCGGACATTAGCTGGCATTCAGCTTCTGCCCTCTTGTGTGTCCAGAGCCCTGATGAGCAGAGGTGACCTCCCCAAGATTGGGGATAAATGATCGCGGAATGCAATGGTGCTCTAAATCCATTTGATTGGGGGCAATGATGCACTGAACCATCAGCTGTTTGGTGAGCCAGTGCAAACGATTATGCTGCTCCCCGGGAAGGAAATCACCTAGAGACATGGTAAAGAATTATCTGGCATGAGGATGTTAGGGAGTAATTCCTCTTAAATTATTACTTGGTAGCAAGACTATCCAATGGTGCTAAATTGTCTCCATGCTAGGATGAGAGGTCAAATGCAGACATCTTCCCAGGTCTGTTGGGAAGGAGTGATGATGGGGAGGGAGCTGTAAGTCCTCCCTTGGGACTGCTCTGAATTGTAGGTTCCAGAATACTGCTATTAGCAGCTAGGTGATAATACATGTGCTTTTCTAGTAAAGTGACACTCCAACTGTTCTGTGGGCTGTAATAAAATCATCTGGAAATGCTGTGGCCCTGTGGCAGCTGCCACCTCCTGGATCAGGGTTTCCAATTGTAGATCCACAAACCTGCAGGGTGCACAAGGGGGATCTCTACACCACCCTCGTACTCCCTCCCCTCACCCTGTACACACACAACTTGGTTTCTCAGCAGAGGATCACGTTCTTTACTGGCCCAGTATATGAATAGTTGTGGTGAGGGACACTGGGGTTAACACCAAGTTGACAGTAGGCCACACATGTTCTCAGCTTGTGAATTCTGTCTTCACAACCAGCCACATCCCAAACAAGGATCTGTCTCATTTTGTCACTGAAGGGGTGGACAGAGAAAGTGAACGATGACTGCCATCTTCCGTTTAGCCTCCTCCCTCCTGCAGGTACCCCCAGGTAGAGAGGGGCAGAGCCATGTGCATCTGAGTGGGAATCTAGCTCCACATGGACTCGTACCCTTGACCTTTCCGGGTTTCCATCTCTTTACCTGTGTCAGGAGTTTCTGGGTATCTCAGATGAATGAATGAGGCAATGAATGAGTAGCACACACAGTAGAGGCCTCTCAAAAAATGAGAACCATCAGATCCTCGCTCACTAGGACATTTATGCAATTCCAGTGTTTACTTTTCTAATTTCCTTGAGGTGTTCATCTGTGAAGATGGACCTAATAACATGCATCTTGTATGTTGGCTATGAGGCTTAAATGGACTCCTGTCTGCAAAGACGGGGGCCCAGTGAGGAGCATTTGCTTAATAGACCATCCTGTGCTTCCTCTCCCTTGCTTTCCATCTTCGTCACTTCGGACCTCATCAGATCCTCACAAAACCTCTCCGAGATACATGCAATTATTATTACAGCCATTTTACAAATGAGGAAACAGACTCAGAGAGGTTAAGTAACTTTCTTGGGATCACGCAGCTAGTGAGTGATGGCACTGGGCTTCGAACCCAGAAGTAAGCCCCCTCTCTTAACACTACTCTAACTTCTGTGGGGCCAGAAGCACCCTGGGAACACAGGTCGGGAGCTGCACTTCACACTGTCCCAATTTTCTACAACACTTGGGCTGCTCCCCCATTGGTTAAAGAATTGGGCTACGCACACAGAGTTTAACTCAATATTAACAAAGCATTTCCTTCCAGAAGGGACCACTGTTTAATTACCTCCATTTATGTGGATGCACTGCAGGCTTGGGCCACTCGGCCCCACAGAGTGTTGATCATTAGATTTCCGTTAATTAATACGGAGTTTAATCTTCTTTGATTGCAAACATTGATTGTTGCTGATCTTTCAGCTATCCCTGCCAGTGGGTATGTATCTGAGTCCCAAAATACTCAGGCACCATCATGCCAGGAGAAAGGTGAAATGAAACATTAAGCTGAGTTTATGGTCAATTTAATTAATGCAAATGCTTAGCTCGGTTCATTTGGCCCAATAATGCTTTCCAATAAAGCTATTGGGGACAAACACTTCCTGACTGTTTATTTTCTATGTCCTCTTCAAAAAAAATCCTTTCTGTGAGAAACTAAGTAAGGTATGGCCTAAAGGACGCTGTTAAGTTCTAAGTTGTATCCCGTTCTACAGCTTCATGAAAAAGCGCCCCTTGACTAAAATCCTGAAAACAAAGATAAGGATCTCTAGGCAAAGAGGGAGTAAGCGGGGCTGATGGCGGAAGGTAGGGGTGAGTGTGAGAGAGGGATGGGGTGGGAGGAGGACAGAGAATACAAAGGAAGAAGAGAAGAGGTTGTAGAATGTTAAGGTTGACCCTTTGGCAAATTTATTAAAGATTTCCCTGATCAATTAATCAAGAGACAAATCTCTATTGAATAAGAATATTTAACATTTGTGTAGAGACTGCCAAGGCGCAGAGCACCACTACATACATTAGCTCATTTGACTGCTGCTCACAACAATCAAGGTAGCTGCATGTTATGGTTTCCTTCCTGCACATACAGAAAATGAGATCCTGAGAGGTCAAGCAGTTTGCTTAAGGTTATCTAGCTTCACAGCCAAGACATGGGCTATATGCTTCTAGCCCACTGCCACTGGGGCGCTGTGTATAGTTGTGCAGGTGGTACCCTGCACAAGGCTGCCTGGGCCCTCTTGTGATTCACTGGCTAAGTCAACACCAAGGCTGGGTACTGAGTCAGTCAGAAGACTGAGACTCTTTTTCTAATTTTCACAATGATGCCTCTGCTTGCCAAGCTACATGCTTGAGGGTGGCAACTGTCCAGAAGAGGTGTCATTCTCTAATGTGCCCCCAAAATGCCACATAGAAGCTGTAGCAACAAGTCCTGCTTGCTCACCTCTTTGCCCATCAGAGCTATCTCAGCATCCATACGTTATAATAGAAACATGTTTCTCCATGTGCCCTCTCTAAACTTTCTTTACTGGGTAGAAATGAGCTTAAGTCATCTCCATGTCCCCAGTGCCCAACACAGGGTTTGAAAAGAGTAAATGAAAAGTTGGTCCAACGGCTGAGGGAATAAACACATGAACACATGGCCAGTGCTACTACACAGTCCTGGCTCAGCCCCCTGCTGGACGATCCCTCCCTCCTCTGCAGAGCCAGAGCCCTTGGTCCCTCCCTGTTGGGTCTCAGGTCATGGTGCACTTACTAGGCTGCTCTTGCTAGACAGTAAGCGATGTGAGGGCAGCCACAGGGGCATGATGATGAGCCTTTATACCACCGTGTTCACAGTTTGCATTAAATATTATTTCCTGCCCCTTGCCTCTGCTCCCAGTTTTTATGTAGTCTGTTTCTTAAGGACAAATAATATGCTTCTGTGATAGGAGTTAATGGTTGTCACCATAGATCTAATTTAGTTTCACAGACTGAATCAGAGTCCAAGAAAAGCTACACCATCTAGGTATACAGTCTTCTGGGGCGTTCTTCCAAGGCCTTTAACCACACTGTTCTGTCCTAAAGTTGGAGGCTTCTGAGCCATATCAGAATTCTCATGTCTCCAAAGCTCAGTGCAAATGTGAAGTTAAGGTATCAAAAAGACGGCAAAGTCCTTCCTTAGGCCAACCAAACTAGGTTTCCATTGTACTTTAAAGGTTCTCCTTTCTGCTGGCCCATAGCATGGCAAGCCACCTGGACTTCTGCCTGAAGGAGGCACACAGTGGTTTTAAGCAGCCTGCACCTTGAGAATGTAGGTCCGTTCCCATCATTCCACCTGCCTCCAGCTTCCTTTGGTAATTATTACTGTTTGACTCTCTCTGCTACAGTGAAGTTCAGCTTTTCTCCCTGACCTTCATTGTTCCCTCAATACCGACATCTTACACTGAAACCCAGAAATGTTCAGCAGACTAGAAATTGGAATCTGTGGCCGGAGGTGGTAAGGCCAGAGCAGAGGCATTCTATATCAGGGACAACTTACAAAGAAGCAACAAAGAGCTATGCTTGCTCCAAAGTTTCCTTTATCCATATTTGCTCTTTAGGCTGCATTCTCCTCATCCTCCTTCAGGAAGGATGAGAGGCTTCTGGAGAGTGATAGATGCTCAGAAAAGCCTTAGTGGGTTGAAAGGAGGAACCCAAGTATTGTAATCGACAGGAAGATACACAGTTTTCCACAGCGACACCCTCAACTTGATGGCCTGAGAAGTACATGGTCCATTCTCCATCTACCCAGAATTTTCAGGTAAAGCTGGTTTTCAAATGTTGCAGCTCTAATCCAGGACACGGGTCTCATTTATCCCAATTTTCTCCACCTGCACTTATGGTAGACATCGCTGACTGATCATGATACTGTTCCCTGCTGAGCCATTTTCAGCCTTAGAATTCTTTCCAACACAATGTTCCAGACGATAACTAACAACTGGAATTGGCACATGAAATGCCACTGCTCTCTTCATGTTCTCTGTATAGCTAAAGACAAGTCATTGGTTAACATCCATAGCCAGGTAAATAGACCTATGAATTGGGTCGATTTAAACTTGAGAAGGATGATCACTTGTTAGACTAATCAATGTCCTTGTGGTGACCATTAGCCCACACTAAATTGTCAGAGGTTTAAGGCCTGGTGCAAACATGGTGGATAAAACCAAACACAGCAGTGGAAATCCAGGCACATTTCATTTATTTGGCCTCTACTCAAGGCAGAACGACCTACTTAAAACAAATAATGAGTTTTAGCAACCAATATGTAAACAGGCTATCAACTGATACATCTTTGAATAGTTCTCTAGTAGCTGATAACTGGAGTTGTTCTTTAGGCATGCACATGTACGGTGAAGCCAGGCATTCCTTACAATCACAATTAAGCAAAGTCAGAAGATGCTCTTAATTTTATCAGAACACAAAAACTACTTTTTAATAATATGAACTCAATATTTTTTCAACATTGCTGTGGTTATTTTGGCTTTCACTGTTGCTGTGGAATTTCTGATGTTATCTTCTTCCCTTCCTTCCTCCTTTCCTTCCTTCCTTCCTTCCTTCCTTCCTTCCTTCCTTCCTTCCTTCCTTCCTTCCTTCCTTCCTTCCACCTTCCTTCCCTTCCCCCCCTCCTTCTTTCTTCCTCCTCTTCCTCTCTCTCTCTCTCACACAGCCTCTCTCTCTTGCGTGCGCTCTCTCTAAGAAAGAGATTAAGAGTAAGAATGTAGGAGCATCTGCTTGGAACTTCATCCGTGAATTCCCTCTGGCAATGAGGGACATCAAAGGACAATGGGAGGAGAGGGCAAGCCAACACCGGGTACAGAGAGAGAAAGAAAGACAGACTGACAATAGGATAATGGATTAAGTCACGCTGAGCAATCCAGAGCCCTGTTTCTGGAGTTAGGCTATTGAAGGGTGTCAGGTGCAGTACGGGAAGGTTTGTTAGGAACACTCGTGAATCACAGTGGGTCGCTCATAGCCGGCTGAGAGGAGGAAATGCAGTGTTGTTGTCTCCAGCAGGTATGCCCACCTGGCCAGGTGCCCAAGAACCCTAGAGCCTAATTTCCGCAGTGTGTAAATACTTTCTGAATTTATTGCTATGGATCACAGGAGGGAGACTCAGGTTGGCACAGATGCCTCTATCTGCCTAATTTTCTGAGGCCTCTACCCCTGAATATCCCTTTGCTGTGTAGCATTCTTGCTGACTTAAAACTTCCCTCTTCAGGAGCTCTGTATGGAAGTGGGGAGAATGAAGAAAGCCTAGCCTTTACCTGAGGAAACTCTAAGCACTTTTTGGTTTTATTGGTTTTATTTTTCTTCTAGATAAAACTGGCTTTTATTTCATATCTGCAGCAGGGGAGTCACTTTTAAAAGTCAATGCCAGTGGAAAGTGCATTCAAACTGCACTTAATCACACTCAACAGGGACAGGCTAATCAGAGTGATTGCCTCTTTTGAACAAAAGCTTGCTTCCTTGAAGGCTGGTCTCACAGGGCCTCAGATGGGCCATGCAGAGCTGTGGTTTAGAATGCCGACTCCAAAAAACCTGTGTAGCCTCCCTGTGTCTGAGCCCTCTCTGCTCTGTTGAGAACTTGTTAGTTCATGCCTCTCTCTCCTACTAGTGACTGAGCCTCTGGAGTTGAGACTGGCCTAGGGCCCCTCCTCTGGGCTCCCTCAGCTCCTAAGAGCACTGCCAGCAGAGAGCACCTACAACTTGGAGCTGTCTTTATTTTCATATCTATTTCCCACCAGAAAGGGCAGTTCAGATCTGTGGTTGAGAGCATGGGCGTCACAACTCCACTGCTTGGACCCAGTTCCTGGCTCTGCCATGTGCTGAGTGAATTCAGGCAAGTTATTTGACCTCAGTTACCTCCTCTAAAAAGTATTAATAGTTATAGAACCTCCTTATGAAGTCATTTTGTATATCAAATGGACTCTGATGTGTAACACACTATGACAATGGCCAGCACACGGCCAACACTTTTTAAGTGTTGGGGGTGGGGAGGCAGGGATCAAAAACAATGAGCTCCTTGGGCACAGGGCCCAGTCTAAGTCACCTCTGTAATCTTAGCCTCTAGTGTGACACAGAGAAAGCTCTCAATACTTGTGTGGGAAGCATGCCTGTACTCTTAGATCTCTCTCATTTGCCTAGTTCTCAATGAACAGCCCTTGTTCATTGAGAACCACTAGTTTTTCAGTTGCTCTAAAAACCACTGGCCAATTCTTAATCGCTTTTCTCTCTATCTCACTCTCCAGGGTCACTTTCCTAACAAGCTAGAGATGATCTCTTCCTGGCAGGTCAATGGAAGACAATGCAAGTGAATCACCCTCGAGGTAATCATCATGAACCATAGTTGGTTCTCATTATTCGCAGTAGTTATGTTCTATAAGTTGCTACAAACATGGACTTAGCAAGTACTGTATCAGTGCCCCCAAGGGGAAATTACAGGGTTACAGTTCCTGAGAGCCTCTGGTCGTAACATTTTCATCTATAACCTTGTTTTATGTTTATTTCTGTTTAAAAACATTATTTAATATATATTGTTGATTTATTAACACTGAACTCATGGCCAATAGCACTATATCTCATGCCTGAATAATGCTTATCTAACACAAGTACCTTCTCTATTAGGCACAGCACAGCCTTCTTGTTCTTAGAAACTCTAGATGGCATTTCCACACTGTGCTTGGAGGTCATTTTAAACAGCAAAATCACCAACAAAAAGCAAAAAAGGCAAAAAACACAGCAGTAAATAGACCATGAAGAGGACACTTGTTTATAGTAAGAGAGCTGAAAAAAAAGAAGACACAGTGTCACCTTATTTGATCTCAGCTGTGTGTTGGGCCATTCATATTTTTGCCACTTTTCACAAACCCACAATATTGTGAGTATTGATACTGGGATTGCAAATAATGCCAAGGAGGTGAATTCATAAATGTGGCATCCATGAATAACGAGGATTGACTGTGTATCACCATGAAATATCAAAGGAAAATACTTATATGGTATTTGTATTAAATGTATGTAGAACTATAGCTTCAAATGTTCTTGGATGACCAGAGTTCAACTTTAAATTTTCTTCTGGGGAGATTTCTCCTCCTTGGAATTATCATGAGTAGTTAATATGAATGTTTTGTTGTTCTAATATGGAAATGGAAACGTGTCTTTATTCCTCACCACTCAAATACTGATTCTGACTGTCATCTGCCTTCACTCTACCAATCAGCCCCTCTTGCTTCCACATTATATATGTATTTTTTCATACTCTACTGGATCATTTTTAACTGCAAATAAACATGCACGTAAACATAGTATGTAGAAAAACAATGATCTTGCAAAATTTTTACTACAATTTCCATTTTCTAAATCAAGAAACTGAGCTTCAGAGAGGTTAAGAAATTTATCGAGGTCACACAGCTAATCAGGCAGAATAGAGTGACTCTAAAATCTGTAGTTTTTTATAGCATTGTACTAATTAGTCTGGTTGTATGATTGACATTGAGATTACCCTCAATATCAATGGTATCTAGCAAAGCAAGCTCTAAAGACGTTTTGATAACTAAGTGCCCATAGAAGATACATGGGGCTAAGATAACAATGACCAAAGGGACTGACCCAAATGGGGGTCAATAGTATGGTATAGACACTAATTTGTGAGGTTATCCATTTACTGCCAAGGACATGTCCACATGTTGCTTAATGCCTCATTTACATAAACAATCATGTTATATGCATGTCATTATTTTAATCAATGAGAAAACCAATGTTGTAAACAGGTTTTGAAAACAAAGTTAGTTTACACTGAAGACCCTTCTTAAGTACTCATCCTCAGACAGCTTCTAGTAATCATGGGGCAAGTGTCGGAGTAATGGAAATACCCAACATGTTGTTAAAACCCAAAGGTCACTAATCCCGTAGAAAACGGTTTAAAGATACTAAGATGGAAGTTTCCACAAAAGACATTAAGGAAATTTTTTAAAAAGATGAATACAGAAGAAATAATGATGGAATTTACCTGCAAGTAGAAAATTCATCCTTGCTTCAGGTTTGAAAAGAATACATATCACAGCAGCAAATGGGAAATGACAAACCTTCCATCAGAAACATGACTTTTCATTCTCATTGTAGTGCATTTATAGCTTTTCCAAGGCTGTGACTCAGAAAATTCAGAAGAAGAAAAAAAACCAAATGAATTAGAAATGACCTTATCCATTATCTATGGCCACATGGAGGAAATAACACCTTCTCAAAGCTGGGCCACGGATTAAGTGTCAAATAAAAAAACCTATGTATAAATATTTGACCTAAGTATAAAGCATTAATGTAATTTCAGCTGCACGTGTCTATGAGGAAGTCACTGCCCATGAAGAATCAGCAAATGGTAGATAGAAGTTTCTACACAGGACCATCTTTTCTTAATCTCAATTCTATTTCAATAACTTTATTAAAGATAGCTTAACACTATAAAAGAAGGCTGAAAAACTGTGACCACAGAATGTGTAAAAGAGGGAATTAAAAATGCCGATAAGCACTGAGGAAAGTACTCAACCAATAATTTAGAAATAACAAATTAAAACAAATGAGATAATTTTGCTACCAAATAGAAAAAAATAATAATATTCGATATTGGCAGAATTTGTGAAGAGAGAGTACCCGAACACTGCTAGTGGGAAAGTAAAATGACAAATCTAGAAAGAAAATATGTGAAGAGTCTTAAAATGTTTATATTTTTTGACGCAGTCATTTGTCTTCTGGGACTTCATCTTCAGGAAAGAATTTGAAATGGAGACTGATATTTTAGCACACAAGTGATCATTGTAATACTTTTAGAAATATTTATGCTTATATCTGCAAAGATTTGGAAACAACCTACGTGCCCAGAAGCAGGAGAATTGTTAATTAAGTTGTGACACATCAATGTGTCAGAACAGTTTGCAGTCTTAAATTTAAATATACATTTTAATACATTTTTAATGGCATGATATTATTTAATATTATACAGAAAAATAATTTTGTATAGAATGTGATCTCACAGTGCGAATGCATACACACACACACGCGCACACACACGTGCACCCTACACCAAACACTGGAAAGCAACAGGCTGGAATACTAACAATGCTTGCTACTCCATGCCAGAGAGACTATTAGCGACTTTAATTTTCCCATTTATAAAAAATTGAGCAATAATGAATTTAAAATACAAGAAGATACTATCATGGCACATATGATCTACAGTAAATCCTTGCCATCATTTCTCCAAGTAACACAAGACCTTCCTCATTGCATAGGCTGACTGCGTTACTGTTGATTATGTCTTGTCCACTGACTGGATTATGGTTTTTTACTTTTCACCTAAACACTTTCCCTTATTAAATCATTTTAATCTCCTAAGTGATCCTCAGAGACTTTTCTACTTGCAGTGTTCATCAAACGTTATTTATGGATCATACACTAGGGCCTTTCATTAGTTCGAAGCATATTTGCTATAGAGGTTTGAAACTGATCTTCTATACCCTTCTTCAACCATTCCAGTAAACTGAATTCAGCTTCATGAATATATTAATATTTTGAAAATACTTATTAAGTGTGTACTCTATGCCTTTCTACACCACACATGTTGCTCTCAAAAAAAAAAAAAAGCTTCCTGTGCATTAAGCTTGTCTCCCCAGCCAGACTTGGAAGTGTGAAGTCCAGCTTCCAGCATGCCGCATGGAGTTTGGCACAGAATACATGCCTGGTGCGTGCTTCCTTGGAAAGACATCCACTTCCTGAATCAGAACGCAAATTAAAAACAAACAAACAAACAAAAAAACCTCAGTGCCTTACAAACATCGTGAAATAGCTCTGGTGGTATTTTAGTTAATGTTATTTATTTGGCTGTCTTTCTGTTGGACTGAATCAAACAGAAGTCTCAAACGATCATAAATGATTAACCTAGGGACAGCTTAGTTCAAAAGAGAAGTACTGTAAAGCCTCGAGAAACAGTTCTTTCCTAGAATGTCTAGTCCAGCTTACGTTCTTCTAGGATGTATGCAGGGATGACAGGGAACGAAAATACCAACCTGAAACTCCTTCTGAAAGATGCTAAGGCAAATGACCATATTTGTACTCTTACTCTGGGCCAGGCATGGTAATATTTTCTCATTCCATCTCATTCAATCTGCACAAATAACCCAGTGAGGTTGATGCAGTGATACCTGTATTATAGAGCTTACAGAGATGAAATATCAAACTTTCACTCATATGTTGGAATGGGTTTAATAATACATATTTTCCTTTAGGCATTAGTTCAATTGTGAATTAAAAACACAGCATTCTTAATGTTGCTTTATGGAACAGTGTGGCTCAAAATGCAGTTTAAGGTCCACCTCCATCAAAATGGGGGTAAGTCATTTGCATTTTGAAAGGAGAGGTCCCAGTGCCCAGGATAGAACTGGGGTAAAGAATGGGAAAAGAAATTCTTATGAATATTTTTGAGACAACATATCTCTTATTTTTCAGTTGTCATATCTAGGACAAACTTTGACCTAGAAATAATTCTGTCA
The DNA here is from genome assembly GCF_902729225.1 of Pteropus medius. Classification (NCBI taxonomy): domain Eukaryota; kingdom Metazoa; phylum Chordata; class Mammalia; order Chiroptera; family Pteropodidae; genus Pteropus; species Pteropus medius. The sequence goes on along the minus strand of NW_024349803.1, from coordinate 11,912,844 downwards.
TCTCATACTACCCATGACCCTCATATCAGCAAAATGTGGGAAAAGGGAATATTTGGGTTGGCAGAGATCTGAACTTGTACACACAGAAATCAGTTTTCCAGATTAAGGATGTAAAAATCTGAAATGTTTTCAAATGTCCAAATACCCCAGGTGATGTAGATGGAGCCAATAATTTTTATTCTTAGAGACTGTATCAGAGTTGAAAGAACAGGAGTCAGTTCCCTGGTTATATGTCCATTTTCTGAGAATCGACAGGCATGTGGCCAGAGAGCATTGAACATTCTTATGCTCCAGCTTTCTCACTATAAACTGGAGATAATGTTCTCTGTTTCGTCTTATTCAAAGGCAGGACCACATGGCTCTTCATAAACTTGAAACCATTAAAGAGCCTCTAAGTTCTTAAGCTATTTTAAATCACAGCCCTTGTGATTTTATGAATGACATGGTTCTGATTCCCACAAACATGTGCAAATACACATGTACAAAAATTGTATACACAATTATTTCAGATAGTTCATGGAATCTTTAAAGCCACGATGAGACCTAGATTGAGAACCTCTCGTAAATTAGTTATGGGAAACTCTCATAAAAGTCCCCTCCATGGGGCCCAAGACCTCCTCACCCCTATATGTGATAATTTCCCCTTCTTTCAGGAAGTCAAGAAAATTTGCAATATGACTCTTTCTATCTTTTCGATAAGGTTTGTAAAAATCAGCATCTCTTCTCAGATTTGTCATGTATTTACATTGAGAGGTGAGAACTTGGAAGTCTGGAATTCTCTTTTAAAGAGGCCCTTGTTATTTATTCTATGATTTCTAGAAAAGAATGGGGAGAAATGTACCCAAATTATGTAAGGGACCCACAACATCCGCTCCATGGAAAGTTCCAAAAGAGGAAATTGCCCCCTGACTGCTGTGAAAAGTTACCCAACTGCCCCTAACCAAGGCCTAACTGTGGCTTTGAGCAGAACACAGGTGAACTAACAGTCCACCCCCAGCACCAAGCATGGAGCTCTGGTTCCAAATATGTCACTCAATCAAATAATCTCATATCTGTCAGAGGGAAGAAATAGTGATAGTCATGTCTGGATGGTGTGCTACCTGTGAGAAAAAGATTAAGACTGAAATTCTTGGTGGGTCCTTGTCTCCTAGGATCCTGAACTTTTTATCTCTCTGTAATAAAAAACTGAATTAAGGTCTTTTCTGGACAGGGGAGCCATCCCTGATTTTGATAGATCTGGAAATGGCTCTTCCACTTCACGTTTCTGGGTATGTTCTCTCTCAGCACACGTACCTTTCCCTGTGAGGAAGCGCTGGAATGCCGACCTGTCAGGGGGCTTCTGTGTACACTCTCCCTGCCTGAACTGTGCTGTTTTGAAATTTTTAAGTGAGTTATAAAAGAGCAATTATACAAATTTGATTATGTAATGTCATAAACAAATGTAGCTGCTGCCAACACTAATTAGGAACATCATCGCCTTAGATGCCAGGAGCACAGTGCCCTTGAGCTCAAAAAGGCTGACAACAGGTTTCTTGGGTATGGAGACAGCTCCTGTAGGTACCTTGTGGAGATAACTCCCATATTCTACCCTCTTAGCCACTGAAGAACCTGGCAGTGACCATGGCAGAGGTCAAGTGCTGACCTTGATTAGCCCCCATCTTACTCCTACATATCGCCCATAACCAAGATCTGCTGACACTGTCTTTGCAACTGGAACTTTGTAACCTCAAATCTGTCTTCTGCTCTTCATCCCTCTGCCTTGACCTTGGGTACGGCTCCCATTGTCCCTTGCCAGGTGTGCCTGGACTATACAGTAGTCTGATGGATCCTGGTGCTCTAACTCATACATGTGTAAACAGTCTTAGGTAGAAATGCACACTTTTGGCTAACAGTGAAACACCTTAGGTTGGGGGTTGGGGAGACCCAGGGAGTGGTGTTGACTTAGTACGTTGGCCTGGTTGCCCTGGCTTGCACAGAGACACATTTCATCCAGCTATCATTGACTTTCATAAATTGGGCTGGGTCAAGAGAAGCTCGCAGACTCTTTCAGCTGCCCACATGTCCCTTCAGGTCTCTGAGCCATACCTGCTACTTCTTCGAACAGCGTATCAATTCAATGAGATGCTTCTGTGCACCACACTTTCCTAACTTACTTACACCTTATGGAGGTATGTTCGTCCTTCCCATGATCACTACAGATGAGCTTCTCAAACTTTCATACACATCTGAATGCCTCAGAGAGCTTCTTAAAGCATAGACTCTGATTCAGTAGGGCTGGGGTGGGGCTAAGATTCAGCATTTCCAACAGGCCCCCAAATGAGGCCTGTGCTGCTGGTCTGTGGACTGTACTTTGAGGAGTGAGGGTCTCTAGTGTTAGTTTGGGACCTCCGACAGGGGTGAACTGCTCAAATATCTTTACACAGATGTGATTCCAAGCATTGGATTCCATTCTAGAATCAGCTACCTCTTTTCCCCCACTCTCCACTAACTGTGCCTTTTAATCGGCTTCCTTGTCTCTGATCTATTCTCATCCATCACTGCTCCCCTCAATTCTGTTTCTTAAGTTTTCTTTATAAATAAAACCCATGTCTCATTGTGTCACTCCCTTGCTTAAAATACTTCAACGCCTCTCCATTCTGCTTAGAAAACAAATTTCTTAATATAGCATCCACGGCTTCTTACAACCGAGGCCCCATCTCCACACCGCAGCTTCATGTCTCCCCACTGCTGTTCTTATCCTGAGCTTCTGCCAAAGCAAACACCCTGCAGTCCCGGGTACGTCATGGCCGTCTGCCTCCAGGCTTTCAGCATGGCACTCTACACTCTGAAACTGCTTCCTGCCAGCCTACCCCTTCTCTACCAGAGTGACTCCTACTACTTCTTTCAGACGTGGCACAGATCCTACCACTTCAGGAACTGGGCCCATTTCTTTGTTGTCTGTTTATTTCTTTGTTACCTTCACTTGACAGAGAACTGTGAAGGTGGGATCTGCATGTTCTTTCCATCCCATACATACTATATCATGGACAGTGACCAACCCAGCAGCTGCCCTTGGTGACTTTCCTTTTCCCTTGATAACCCAGTCAAACAACCACGTGGCAATCACTAGGCTAGAGTAAAGATGCTGTCTTCAAACCTCATGAAATATTTTTAGGTCTTTCTGCCAAAATTTCAAAGAAAGCAAATTAGCTTTTCGGACTCTTAGTCGCAAAACATTAATTTATTAAATAGGCAAACTTCCAAACTATAGAAACAGATGTTGAATAAATAATACAGGCCAGAGCAAATTTTAATGGAAGAAGATACTTATGATTATTCTTTGTAAAAATATTTTATAAATGGCAAGCTCAATGGCCTTGACCAAGAGGTGATGCTAAATTTTAGCACTGAGAACAATGAAGTTATGTGCTGGTAATGTCACTCATCTTTTCCTCCCTCCCTTCCTCCCTCCCTTCCTTCCTTCCTTCCTTCCTTTCTTCCACAGACACTCCCTGGATGCCTACCAGGATGGACTCAGAAAAAGCCAGCCAAAGAAGATATGGTTCCAGCACTCGCAGAGAGGACCACACACTCACATGTCCCCACACACGTGCAGCCTGCAGGAGTCACAACCAACAACATATGCTTGGCACAAACGTTGCAGCATGGATTCATCCGCTACACGGAGAACCAGTCAGTGGGGAAAAGAGCTCTTCTCGGAATTCGCTGCTTAAGAAATCCTTTCTAATTCCATTTTTGTCAGTTCGGGATTTATTAAAGGTCACACAAAAAGCAATATTCTTTTCTACTGAAAAACCAGGCTTTGAATTAAGGTCTGCCTAAAACCATATTTCACATTAATGAAGACTATATTATTAAAATGGATTTTAATTTTAGTGTTTTACTCTCAAGTTTGGAAAAAGAGTGATTAATTAAAAAGAATGCTTTCCTTTCTTTTCTCCCTCTGGGTGGGTTTTCACACTTATTTGGCCTAATTATCCCTGGCCAAGGGCCCATCCAGTTGCAGCTGAATGTAGCTTGGCTGTCCCTGCACCAAGAAACGTCTGGCTGCAACTCCGGGGCTGAGGCCCTCGTGGGGACAGTGGCTCCAATGCCATCCAGGGAAGCCCATAACACACAGCATTACACCAAATGATTATGTAAATTTGACTTCTAAAAAGTAATTGAAATAGATTTTTCTCATTTCTCCTCTATGGAAACTCCATGAAGCATTAGCTCCAAATCCCCCAAAGAGACACAGCCAAACACTCGTGACTCTCAGCTATAACTGTCTGACATGGAAATAGTCTCTAGCTCATTCTCAAATGATCCACCCCCATTCCACCATCAGAGTCTGGCATATTTTTTGAAGGACCCTAGAGGAGCACAGGCTCACGGAAGGCAAGACCAGAGATCCCTCAGACATGCTTGCTGCTGGCACCAAATGTTTGGTTGTTGAATAATGTCTATCTTCCTAGTATGTTGTCTTTTAGCCTTGTTTTGATTTATCCCGCCATAGCACAAATTATTCCCAAGTTTCCAGTAAAAAATTTAGCAGGTTCTTCCCATCCATGGCCTGAGGTAATCTCTGAAAATGGATCACTATTTACTTGACCTAGAAAATTCCACAGAGTCATGCAAATCAAGAGGTTTCAGTCTTTGTATCTACTTTAAGAACAGACATGAAACTGTCCAGGCATTCAAGGTATGCAAAAAGCCACCAAATATCTGAAAGACGCCACTTTACAGAAGCAATGTGTGCCATTCTGTGCTTACAATGGTGGAGCTGGCAGGTGTGCCCAGGCCAAACAGTGGGGCTGGACGCAGCTTTGGTGGCCCAAAAAGAGTGATGAGATTTTGCTACCTGTGCTTATACATGCAGAGGGTAATGCTAAACTTAAGGGTTTAGATGTAGACATCCAGGTGAACAGAGCTCCTAAGATGCTCCACTGTACTTACAGAGCTCATGGTCAGATTAACTCACACGTGAGCTCCGCCTGCCACGTCGAGATCATCCTTACTGAAGAAGAAGAGATCATTCCTAAACTGCACAAGGCGGTTGCACAGAAGAAAAAGATATTCCAGAAGAAACTGAAGAACACAATTTTATGGCCTAGGAATAAATTCAGCATAAAATAAGTGCACATAAAAGTTAAAAAAAAAAAAAATTAAGCATGTACCTCTCGAAGGGGGCACTTGCTATTTCTTAAATTGACATGATTCCTGGCTAACATCTGAGGTTACACGGCTGTCGTTCTGGGCAATCCCTGTCAGCTGTAGGCCACGAGCCAGGAAGCATGGCTGTGTTGGTGCTGCTGCTGCTGCTGCTGCCAGCTTGTTGCCCTGCTGGACAGGGGAAAGGCTCTATGGTGACTGTCCTAAACCTATTCCTTTCCAAACACCTCACTGACATCTCTAACCACCTGTACTCTCAAGTTCTCTTGGCTTGGATCCATGAGTTTTAGTAGTTTCCAAAAATAATGGGTGAAATGAGGAGAGCTAGAATTTAGCATGTAATAGTGAGAAGAAAATAGGCTTTCATGTCAGACAGCCTGGGGCACAAACTATCTCTCTTCTTATGAACCCCTTAAGCCTTAATTTTCTCATCTGTAAAATGAAGAAAATAATGCCCTAGGGTTTGGAAGACAATTAAATTAGATAAAATGTGCAAAGTGCCAACACTGTATCTGGAATACTGTAGGTGCCCAATATGCAATATATTTGTTGTTATCCCCCTAGCCCAGGTGATGTCTGCTAGTTAGACCAGAATTCATAACCCTTGACTCTCCCTAACCATTTCCTCCTGAGAGTTCCAGTCCCTAAAGCAATATGATATCAGCTATGCCCTCTGCAGAGCATTCACTCAAGCCCCAGCCTTGTCAAACTTCTCAGACTACAGGCCCAGCATGTTGACTGAATGTTCCTGTGTGAGTTGCAGAGCAATTGCTCTGGCTAGAACATCTGTCTGTGTCAATTTATCTTCATCTAGGCTCAGATTTTCAGCTGGAGTTGTTTGAACAGGGAAATAACTTCAGGGGCAGGACAATCTCTCTTGGGGCCCTTTTTGTTGGAATGACATCTTACAGAGGTAGGGTTTGACTTGTACTGACCTGGCTGGCATCTCAGGACCTCCATGGCTCCAGAAGTTGTAGGGATGTGCTTAGAAGCAGGGAGGAAGTGGAGGACTGTGACAGGAAGCGAGAAATCCAGGACCCCATGGGCAAACCTTCCTCCAGGCCCTAGCTCTCTTCATGTAAATACCGGATGGTTAAATTAACTTTATGTGTCATCTTGACTGGCCGTGGGGTGCCCAGATTAAACATTATTTGGGGTGCGTCTGTGAGAGTGTTTCCAGATGAGACTGACATTTGAATTGGTAAATTCCGTACAATAGATTGCCCTCCTCAGTGTGGGTGGAACTCATCTAATTCTTTAGGACTCAGATAAATCAAACGCAGAGGAAGGAGGAATTCAACCATGTTTTTCCTTGCCTCACTGATTCAGCTGGGATATCTTATCTCATTTTTTCTGACCTTTGGACTAGGATTTACACTATCTATACCATCGGCTCCCCAGGTTCTCAGGACTTCAGACTTGGACTGAATTACAGCACCGGCTTTCCTGGGTCTCCAGCTTTTACACAGCAGATGGTGAGACTTCTCAGCCTCCACAATTGTATGAACCAATTTCTCATAATAAATCTCTTTATATATACATACATATATATATATATATAATGTATATATATACACACACACACACATATATATATATGTATACATACGTATATATATATATATATGTATGTATACTGGTTCTGTTTCTCTGGAAATATCTGACTAATACAGATAATGAGCTAAAAAAAAACCCCAAAAAACAAAACAAAAAACCCCCATGAATTTCTAAAGTGTCAGTGCTAGAGACCCTCTAGAGGTCTCCTAGAGACCATCTAATCCATATCTCTCATTGCAAAATTGGGCAAATGGAGGCTCAAAGAGGATCAGTGACTTGTCCAGGGTTACATAGTTACTTAGGGTAAGAACTGAGGTTGAAACCTGAACTCCAAGTCTGTAGAATGTAGTACTTTCTATCTCCTGTATGTAGATAAACTTTTTTTATTATAAACTAATCTTCAAACAAATTTTGGAAGCCCTCAATTGGAAGAATTTTTTTCATGGGCCAATCCTGCACCATTGTGAACTGGTGCAACTGGTGTTGCCAGACCTCCTCCACCCCTGGGGGTCTGTTCTTAGCCATCCCCTGAATGTTCCTAGTCCTTCAGCCCCATCTTCAAAACTGCAGCATTGTAGCTGTCCCTCTTCTGACACTGAAGGATGTCTTCCCAGGTATGTACTGCTGGAAGTCTTAGAGTGAGTCTCACATGTGCTTAATGCATCACGGCCCAGCTGAGACCTGCTACCCATACCATTTGAGGAAGATCCTTAGCCTCCTCCGCTGCTGTCCAAAACTGCCACCACCTCCTTCTCCGGGCTTGGGGCTGCTACCACTCTGCAGACCCAGCCCTCACTGCCTGCAGGATTCAGAACAGGGTACGTTGTTCTTCATGTGTGACACTCTCAAGGGGCCCCTAAACAGTATGGCTTGTGTCCCCACTTCAACACAGCCCCTTTGGCTTATCCTATACCTCACTGTTCTGTAGGATGTCAAATCTTATGCTTTGTTCTGCCAAAGGAATGGGCATCGTCATCTCTCATCTTCCTTCAGATACTCACAGACAGGTCTCTGAAGTTCCCTTCTCACATGCCTATTAATTTGTGCCCTCAAATGCCTGGCGGGTAGCAGGTCTGGAATGGGCTGGCATCCAGAATCACCTATTGCTCATACATCCTATTTGATTAGAAAAGTGATCTCAGTCCTAGCACCATGTTAGAATCACCTGAGGGAGCTTTGAAGAAATCCTGATGTCTGGCCCAATCCTGGGATCAATTAAATCAGAGTCTCTGAAGGTGTGGCCTGGGAATCAGTTTGTTTGAAAAGCTCAATAAGGCTGGAAGGGTGGTTCCTGTAGGGAATGAACTAGCAGGGAGCAGGGGGACCCCGGGAGAGGGATGCTGGAGCTGCTCTCTGTCTTTATCTCTTGCCACATAAGGGGGACAAAGATTTTGTCTGGGGAGTTTGAGAGGCAGAGGTGTCTCACTATCCATGTGCCCTATACCCCTCCATACACTGAAATACCCGCCTTTCCCATTCATAGAATACCTGTTCAAAAGAACAAACAAGCATGCCAGAAACCATGAGAAGGGGAGAACTACAATAAAGTAAATATATCACGTCACTTTGTTTTCCTTTAGAAACTCACGTGTTCTGATGCTTGTTTTTAATGCAAAAATCTGTCTGATATGCCAATCTGATGTTGAATTTTTTTTTTAGGCTTGGGAAAAAAGTGGATTAAAACAAATTTAGTTCTGGGCACTGTACTGATGCCAGGGCTTTCTGAAAGTCACCTTTTTCGTCTATAGGGTAACAAGTAGAACCACAAACCATCTAGTTTGCCTGGAACTAAAGAGCTTCCCAGGACACAGGACTTTTAGAGATAGAACTAGGAAAGTCCCAAGAAAACCTAATAAGTTGGTCACAGTACAACAATTAGGTCCTAATTGCTGGGTGGCTGAGTTCTCACCAAGGTCATGAAGGAGACACAGGGTCAAGAACTGAACTCTCATGGGACAGACATCACTGATAGCCAAGTCAAGACCCCAACATCTATGTCAAGGCCCTTTCATGATTTTCAGCTCACTTTTCTGAAAACTATCCAAAAGCTCAATGGCATTTTTCTCTAATTAGAAGAGGAACGTTCATAAGCCTGTCATGGTGAATGCGTTCTCCATTCTATATTTTCTGGTATCAGTTCACAGTGGCAGCCCCCTGGCATTTGGCACCAAGAATATTCATGATGCTTTCATCCACTATTCATAATCTTCACAATAACAAAAAGAGCATTATCATTCCCATTTTAATAGCCCTAGGATTAGATCCCAAGTCCATCTAAATTCAGAGCCCATGCCCTTTTTACCACATTATGCTGCCTCTCAGAATTAAGCGAGGGTGCCCAGGACATAGCTGTCCCGTAGATAGCTGCTAAGGAGCTTAACACTCCCTCTGGAATTCCTCCGGACTTGGCCATCCTATTTTCCTAGATGTGCCCCTATTGCTTTCTACCCAACACTTCCATGGACTGATTTATGAGTTTTAGATTTCCCAATTTTACTGAGACTTCAATAAACAACAACAACAACAGTATTAAGAACACGTACTGTGTGCTGGACATTTCACTGCATTTTATAACACGTGTCATGTAATCCTCATCCCGTGAGGTGGGTATCATGCTCCTTGTACAGTTGAGGAAATAACTCAACAAAGTGTGCACAGCTACCTAGCACTATGGCTGGGTTTCAGATTCACATGTTTCTGATTCCTGGCTGGGACAGGCAGGGAAGAGGAAAGGCATCTAGAATGATTCTTTGAACTCATGGTAGATAAAGGTCCCCCTGTAGCAACTGCCCACATAGAACCATAATTATTTTCCGAGATTATCTTCTGATCGAAAGGGTAGGAGGTGCATTCAATTAACATTTCACGCGGAGTCAAAATTCATGACACTCCTGAGGAAAAAATATGTCACCTTAATCATAATTAAAAATGATACTCAGCTTCCATCTGATATGCATCTAAATCTATTTTAGTGTTATTAGTGTAGAAACAGATTCTCCATCAGTGTCAATCCTGAATCATAAATAAACTAAAGTAAAAGCAAAATAAATTTTAAGTTGGAAATATCAACATAAATGCATTTTTACAAGTTGTCTTATTTACAGTCACAGAATCACGGTTTATTGATTGCAAGCTTTAAAAAAACACTATTGATATCTGTACTGCATAACAAAAAGAAGACTTCAAGAAAATAAGACTATTGATGACATACACACCTTCGGCAGATGCTACCGACCATGTGGCTAGACCAGGAGCAATGTCCCATGGCAGCCTCCCTCAGTTCCCAGAACAGAAATTAAATCAGGAGTTCACCAAGGGGAAGACCACTGTCCAAAGCTACCATCGATCCCTAAAGTCAGAAAGTGCAGCGTCTTCCCAAATCAGAGTGAGACACTGTCACCTGGAGAAGAAAAGGAGTACCAAGAACGTCCTGAACTCCAACATCCTGAGTACCAAGAACGTCCTGAACTCCAACATCCTGAGTACCAAGAACGTCCTGAACTCCAACATCTGTCAGTCATTGTAGTTTCTTTTATGGAAACTACTAGTCTCTGGGACATGCCAATGTGTCCTCGCCAAGGTTTAGAAGCTCCTGAAGGTACAGGACTCTCCCCTGGATGGCCTTCCCCTCTCTTTGTCAACTTGGTCAACTTACAATCCTTCCAAAACTTACTTTAGTCATTATGTAGGTAAAAGATTAAACATTCTTTTCCTTTGCAACTCCCAAGCCTCGTACATCCATCATTTGTTCCACTTATCCACAGCTGGGCATAAATACCCATCTCTTCTTCAAGCCTTTGAGTTCCTTGTGGATACAGTTGAGTTTCTTTTTTTGTGTGTGTTCACCATGCCTAGTACAGTGCCTGGCACAGAAGCAGGTCCCTATACATTTCATTGCACTGAATTAGAAGCAAGCCGATTGAATATTTTACCCTGGAACTTATGTCTATCTGATTTTATCACAGGCCTACTCTTATCCAGTTATTCATTCAATAGACATTCCTTGAATACCTTGAAGACTAACAGCCAAGTATAAAACATGTCGCCACCCTGTAACATATGGCTGTCAAGTTAGGCGACAAATGACATGCATACCAAAATAAATAGATCAGGGTTTCCCAAAGTGTCTTCTGAGAAACACAGACACCATGAGGAAGAGAATCAGTGGTGAGGTAAGCTTGGGGTATTCTAGTTCCTGGGGAACTGCCCTGCACACTGGTATATCTCAGGTCTGAAAAGTCACACGTATTTTTAAACCCTGACATTTCAAAATTCAGTGGGCAAAAAGAGCTTTTTAAACTATAAGATAAAATCAACATTCTGTAGAAACTAGTGTTGCAGAGAACAAATAACAATAAACATTAAACTAGAACTATAAACCTAGTAAAATATAAACACAAATAAAAAAGGAAGGATTTAATAGGACTGACCTCTCCTTTAGATAAGCAAGGCCTCAGTCTTGGAGAAAGGCCTTCCTTTGTCCTCTCACTGCAGTTGAGTTTGCATCAGTAAACTTTTAATAAGCAGCTATTATTTGCCAAGCATGAGCCTAGGGGCTGGAGCTACAGAGATGAACCAGACACTGCAGCGAGTGTAAAGCCTGTGCCTGGTGCGGTGAATATGTGAGTGTGTGTGTGAATGTAAAAGTGTATGTTATTGAGTATGCATGTGCTTGTGTATGTGAGTATGTATATGTTTATGTGTGTGTACGTGTGTGTACATGTGTGCATGTGATGCCTAATACAGAGAGCCTTCCCACAAAAAAGAGTAGATTTAAAGGGGAGATGGCATTTCCTGAGGGTGTGGGCATGGTCCCAAAAGATATAAATAGCCCTGAACTACTATGATATGAGTACGGCTTTCCACTAAAGTTATTCTCTTTTTCAAAACTACCACATCAAAATACCTACTCCCTGTGAGGCAGCCCTGCTCTGCACCCATTCTATTCCCTGCCATTGAGGTCAAACGTGCACTCCCAGGTGCCAGCCCCTGGTGTAGGCAGCACTAGGAAGGCCTCGGGCATGTAGCTACATAATCCTGGCCTGATGACTCTGCTCCTCGTAGCCACAACTAAGTTCAGATGCTACTGCTTCTCTTTAGTACTCAACCCAGACTGCCTTCCTCTCCGCTTTTCCCCTGGCACTTTTGGCAGATGGATCTAGCACCTTATAGGGCAGGAGCTGCAGACTGGGCAGGAGAAACATGAACATAGACCTGGGCTACACCGAGAGCCTAGGTGTGCTCTGAGTTTCTCCAGGCCTGGCTGTGGTCCCAGCTCTGACAAGGCCTGACAATGGAGGCTCACTCTAGGCCTGTTTTCTGACCTGTGCATTGCAGGAGATAAACTGTAAGCATGTGCTGCTCAAACATTAAAGTACTCATGAATCATTTGGAATTTATGGTAGGAAATTCTGCATACTTAGCAAGCTCCCAGGTGATGGTGAAGCTGCCGGTCCATGGATCACTCTTTAAGAAGCAAGACTCTAAGCTCTCTTTCCTCTCCCAGAGTCTACAGTCCAAATTCTTAGCCATGAAGGTTAAGACCATGGAACTTATGGAGGCCCTGTAGGTGTACGGTTGTGATCATTACCTGTGTGCCTCAGCTGCATGCAGTCCAAATGGAGCACTTTCACTATGAACAAATAGGCATCCACATAGCATGCACCCCTTTACAGTTATACACACATATGTATACATGCCACATGTTTTTTCTATTCTCCGCCTGTGTTTACTAAAACCTACCCTCATCTGATAAATCACAGACAGATGAGAGCAACATTACCAACGATGTCTCTGAACGTCAATGCTCTCTCATGACCCGCTTGTGGGAAGCACACCACTAGTTGATCATTTACCAAATAGTGGCTTTCTTAAGTCAGGCTTAAAATATTGGCCTCAAATTAGCCCTTGGATAGTGAGCAATCATCTCTTAACTTGAGAAGGGAAGACCAAAGCACGCTGCTATCTCTGTTCATTACCAATGGGCTTTACTGCACACACTTCCCACTGACCTTGTGCTGCACCTCTGACATGATGGCAGTGGGCTGAGCTGTGAGATCTGAGACGCCTTCTGCTTCCAGAGTGTGGTTGGGAAAATGGGACTAATGCAATTAGCAAACATGTACTTCTGAAGACGGGGGAAGGAAAAAAGTGCAGGAGCTGCAATGGCTTGGCAAGGATTCTACAAGAATAAGAGCTTAACAGTGAGTCATGCAGAAGAGAAAGAAGTGGGTATTGATAACAACAGCACATAAAAGTACAGATAACCATGGTAGTGTATGTGTACTCCTGTATCGAATCCAGAAGGAGAGATGACATGGGTCAGTTCAGGCCCTTCCTCTAGGGAGGGGGTGGTGGCATTGCAGTGCTCCTCTGAGAGAGAATCAATTGGAGAATGAGCACTTTTCCTCCACAAGTTGTTGGACAGTGAGGACTCCGTCAAACCCCACTGCCTCTGTGAACGCCAGACATGGCAGCCTGGGGAATGGGAGTTGTGTCCTCTCATAAAGTTCAGAGTCCTGTAAGCTCTCACTGCTTGTAAGTTTCCCCGTGGGTAAATGATGGCTGAGTGACAAAACCCTCAAGGTCCATAAAAACCCCATAGTTCTCAGCCAAATGGGAAGGCAGTGCAGTGGAAATGTGTGTCTCTGCCTTATGCATGAAAAAGTTAAGTTCCCTGGTCTCTGGGAGGCTAGAGCATGGGATAAGGCATGCCTGGCTTCTAAAATATAAAGTATATGTAGGTAAAAAATACTCTCAGAAGTTGGCCCATAAAAGACACATGACATCTTTTTACAATATTATATTTCAAATGTGCTTTCTTCATATTGTTGTTCATATGTCCCACAGACAGGTTTTTCTGGAAAATACTGAAGATGCATTTGAAAATGACAATGTGGTCTCTGCGAGTCATTTTCAAGGAAACCTTCACCGATTCCTGGAACAGGCCTGGTTTCCTCCATTTTTATGTATTCATAATATACTATATAGATCTTCTCTATAGCATGTAAAGGAACTATAGAAATATCATGTTGAAGGCCTTTCTTTCTGACCCCGGGACTACAGGGACTCCAACTGCTTTGTTCATTGGTCTATCCCCAGATTCTAGCACAATTCCTGATACACAATAAGCACCCAATCATAAATTGTTAAACGAATGATTGAATAAATTTATAATCTAATCAGCGTGCTAGAAAAATCTAGCATATTGGATTAGGGCAAGATGGCTAGTAAAGTTACAGGACATTAATATCAGGATTGGAACTAAGTTCATGATCATTTCTCTTCTAAGCCAGCTCTTAAATGTTAGTTCTAATAAACAGAGCTCGACTAGAGTCCTGGACCACAGGCCAGGGTCAGTGGATTCATGAAACATCGAGTCCATTCTCCTCTCTCCCATCGATGGCAGATATTAATTTGTAAGTCCTCATAGAACACTTACTTGCTGAACATGGATATGGCCTGAGAATATTTTCCAACAGAGTATTCCCAGCGGTCACCGTCCATTGATTGGAGATGACAAGAGATATGAAACCTATTTACCGTAGTGACCATAGGTAAAAGGGATAGGTAGGCATATTTGACAAAATATGTTTGTCACATCATGAAATAACTCTCTTAATGTTCCCCCTTTTCTTTACTATCTTGCAAAAACATTGAGAAACAGAACACATACAAAGATAACTTACACATCGTTTATAATTTCTATAGCTGATTTCATGCATTATTAAGTTTCGTGTTCTGTCACATTGTCAATAGTTACAATTCCTCATCTCCTGGGATGTCAGTATATTATAACCTGATGACATGGTGATACATACCACTTTCCCAACTCTGAGCCTCCTAGATGATGGTTAGAACGTCATCTTGAGAAGAAGAAGGTGCTCTGACGGATAAGGTGAATATAGAGACAGGGACCCTAGTAGTGTCACATAAAACACTGGCTTCCTCTTTTACCTCAGCTTTAGAGCATCTCCTATTCCCTGGTAAGACTCACTGCTTCGGTCTTTCAAAGCTGGCTCGCTTTCTTCCTAGCTCTATTCTGCTTTGCTTGGAGCAAGGTCAAAGATCACCTACATGAATAAAAGCCTCGTCTCTTGGCCCACAGGACAGGATTTGTGTCAGCATACACTGGAAGTGTAAGTGAGGTTCGTGTATGTAACATTTTACATCTGTATAAATGTTATCTCAACTGCACTCTCAACAAACCTGTCAAGTCAGTATTATTGCATTATTATTTTCAGTTGAGGAAATGAGGCTCAGGAAGGGTATATAACCTGACCAAGATCTCACAGCCGATAAATTTCAAAGCTTGGTGAGGCTCACATCTTGTTCCTTTTTCCACAATGCCATGCGGTCTCCCATACTTATTTTCTTTGTTCATGATAACTTGTTCAGTAAGTACTACCATAAAAAGAGCAGGACATCCAAGTACAATTAAGGTAGAGTCCTATGGTCAGGGTGAGGGCTAGGGCTTGGAGGAACGCCAAGGCTAGAGGTAAGGGCACAGATGAAATACCTGTGTTCCAGAAAGAAGAAAAGATTTCCTATTCTCTGGAGTGAGACCTACAAGATAGAATTTTCGTTTTTTGTTTTTAAAAAATGTGTATGTATGTGTGTATGTATATACACACAGACATATATATATATACACACAAATATATATACATACATAAAAGTTTGTCTCTTCTAAGATGCATATTTTTTCACATTTCATCATTGAAATCAGGATGTATTTTACAATCAGTGAATCGGTGGCATCTCACAATTACTAGCCAGGCTGTAGTCATGATGCAGTTGCCATTGCCATTGTATACATATCTAAATTTACAGAATGGCTTCTAGTACTTGGAGAAAGTCCTGGACACAATAATGGAGCGCTTTTAAGAAATGCTGCATTAGCAATGTTCTAACAGCGTGGGGGATAATATTGTATGGAAAAACTTGGGCTTGGACAACCCTGAATCACAGGTGATTAAAAAATTCTCCTTGAGTGTGAAGATAATTTGGGGACACCTCAACCATTTACCTACATTATATTACCATTTTAAAGTATGCATAGGAGCAACAACATTCTTCTGTTTATTTTAAGAACTCTTTTAATAAATAGTATAAAATAAAATAAACTTCAAAGTATTAAGAAAGCACATGTCATAGTTAAGCTGGCAATGTTCTTCCTTTTTCAGTGGTACGTAAAATAATAGTACATTTTACAATTGATGGCATCTTAGTGTCAATAAATAGAATCATATATGTATTGTGTGTATATTCACATCTTTGTGTGTCTATTCTGTAAACCTAAAGGGATATCAAGTTGTGGGTTTGAACTAAATAAAAATTGTGGAGTTATCTCATTTTGCTTTTCATGCCATCAACTACCCTGCCCCACCCTCACAGCCAATATTTAAAGAGACTGGCAGCAAACACTGTAGTTATTGAGGCTTTTCTGCAACCCAAATGTGGCAAAAGATTGATGGGGTAGATGATGAGATGCAGAGTACATTTAAGAAAGGTACAAATATTTTTTTCCATGTGTCACTTGGATTTCCCCCAAAATAAATGTCTTCAATTCAGTTGAGCAATCTAACTTCTCTTTCAGATCCACATCCACTGTACTCTGTACCATAAATGCTGAACTAAAACTCTGAAATTCAAATTCCTTCTCACCTTAATCGCTCTATTATTTCAATGCATTACAAATTTCTTTGTAGCCAAACCGAAGGCTCTGAGGCATTCTTGAAATAGTTCTTTTAAAGCTGATATTTTTTAATCACCCCCTAACTCAAATAAAATGATTTTGACATGGTGTCCTGAGAAGGCACAGTGCTTAATAGCAAACACTTCTCGTGTATTAAGCAGGATTAGCCAGCCTAATCCTAAAAGGATGTCATAATGAGTATGCCGCAATAGATGTTTTAAAATTTGGGCCCAATTTGCTTCTATTTTTTCTTTTTCAGGTCTTGGAACATAAAGGGAAAGTTCCACTTCTGAAAATAAAGAGAAATCTCTTATTACCAATTAGTAAACAAGATGCAAGAAAATGGAAGAGGTTCCGATTTATTATTTCTTTTTCCTAGTAGAAGTAAAATATATCAAAAGTAGTTGCTTCTGGACAGTATAGATTTTTTTTTTCCACTCGGTGCAGGAAATGTTCTTAAAATAGAACACAGAGAACTTTACCTAGCTGAAAACCATGCATAATTCAGCATAGAGAGTGAACCATAATCTCTTTACACTGTTTTGGTAAATGGTTTGTGCTCTGAAAACAGGAATTTTCCAGATAGCAGTGAAAAGTCAGATTATATTTCTCTTCGATACAAGTATCTGTCACAACTGGAGGCTCTGGCAATCTATCCTGTGGCCCTAAAGGGTCAGGAGAAATGTCTTCTGTCCTCAGAGCTGCGACAGGATGCAAATACAGCATTGGGGTTGACACTTAGAAAAGCATCTATGTTTAGCTCTGAGCACATGGATGAGCAGAATGGGCCTGTCCCTTTGAATGCTGGATGGATTTATAGAAAATACATGTTGATTTTCTTCTTCTGTAATTGGGAAATACCAAATTACCATGTGTAAAGATTTTGGCTTGTTTTACAGAAATACTTTTGAGGCAGTAGGGCCTATAATTTAAGAACATGACTTCAAACTCCTGGCTACTCCAACTGTTAACCACACAAGCTTAGGTAAATTATTCAACTTCTTATACCTCAGTTTCACCACCTATAAAACAAAGCTAAAGATAGTATATAATAGGACTTCCACTTCCCAATGAAATAATAGAAACTCTCTACCTTAAAAAACCAGAACATTGGAAAAAATGTATAAAACTATGGTTTTTCAGATATTTAACAAGCAGCACAGCACAATGATCTCTGTGAGAAGAGAAACAAATGAGGTGAATCTTATGCCCCAGCTTACTGCCTGGCAAGAGTTTCCAGGCTGCAGCGCAGGGAGAGAGAGAGTATCCGGAGAGAGCTCAGCAGTTTCTTTAAGTTAAGAAGTCGGAGGCTGAAGTTTGAGAAGGTTAAGGCAACTAGAATTTGTAGGGAAGAGTAAAAAAAATTACACACACACACATACACACACCTCCTTCCTCTTTCTCACGTACGCCTTCTCTATATCTATCTATATCTATCTATATATCTATATATATATATATATATATCTGTATATCTGTAGCTATCTATATCTACATCTATCTATATAGATATATCTGTATATCTATCTAATCTATCTATTTATATATGTGCGTATATGTGTGCGTATCTATATCTATGTCTATATCTATATCTATATCTATCTATCTATATATGTATATATAGAGAGACAGAGACAGACACAGAGACAGAGACAGAGGGAGAGTGTGTATATGTGTGTGTTCTGGAAATGTCAGAGGGTTTCCTTTAGGTCTTTGAGTACTAGTCAACGCATGCATGTGAAAAAACCACCAAGGATTGGGAAAGAACTACTGAAAGAAGCAGGAAGACTAATCCCTAGAACTCACACAATTTATATTCCCATAACCCAGTGAGGAAAAACCTTATAAATACACAAGACATGGAGTATTGCCTTAGTGGTTAGGACAAATTATCCCTAGACTAACAGTGATTCTGGTCCTACCAAACAATACTTAAAAGCAAGCCTTGAAAGGCTGAACTGATTCCAAGTAACTTAATTGCATTACAGAATAAAGTCCCAAATATTTAAATGTATAAAAAATATCTCACAACTCCACAAAATAAAATTCACAATGTCTGGAATCCACTAAAAGTTTATCAGGCATGCAAAGAAGCAGAACACATGAGAAGAACAAGCAGTTGAAAGAAACAGACCCAGACACAGATGATAGAATCAGTAGACAGAAATTTAAAATAACTAAAGATATTTAATATGTTCAAGAAATAAAAGAAAGGACAGCATGGTTAGGTAAGAAAAAATATGAAAAATTAGATAGATGATAGATAGATAATTTTCATGTCTTTCCTTATCTGTTTCTTTTCTTTTATCTACATATCTATCTAGCTAGCAAGCTATAATAGAACTTCTAGAGGTGAACAAAAACAATATATGAGGTTTAAAATATATGGAATGGAATTAACATCGGATTACACAGTTCAGGAGAAAGAGTGGTGAACGTCAAGGCATAGCAACAGAAATTATCCAAAATGAAATAAAGAGACAAAAAAAAAAAGATGGAAAAATAAAATGAGCAGAGTATCAGTGCATCGGCGAGCTATGGGGCAATAACAAGCAACCTAACATACATGTGAGTGAAATTACAGAAAATACAAATAAAGACGGGAAAAAAGTTTGAAGAAATAATGGTTGCACTTTTAACAAATTTGATGAAAATTATAAACCCACAATAAGCTAAATAAACCTCAGGCAGAAGAAATGAAGAAAACACATAAGGCTCATCTTAACTTGCTGAAACTGGTATTAAAGAGTAAAATCTTTAAATTAGCCACATAGAAATAAAGATAAGATTGACATCAGACTTCTCATCAGAAACAATACTAGTCAGAAAATAGTGAAGCAATACCTTTAAAGCACGGTTTTAAAAAAATAGAAGTTAACTCCTAAGACTGTGTTAAGATTTACAAGAGGCAATATTTGCATTTTAGAATTCTTAGACTGGCACGAAGTAGGTGCTATTTAATTATTTGATAAATTAAACAACGACAACAAAATAGTGTGGGCCTCCTTTCCTAAGAGATCCCAGAATTTTAGGTGTGTAGAGAGACCCTCAGAAATCATCAACTTCAAATCAATAATTTTACAGAATTGATACCCGAATCTCAGAGTGAGGATGACCTTTGGTCAAGGACACACAATGAGGTGCAGGCCAAGGCAGCTCTTGGACCCCAGCAATTCATAGGTCCTCGACACCATATGCCATAGTCACCATCTATGATCAACCACCTGATTTTCTCCAGCCTTATTCCTACTATTCTTCTTCACTGTTCCATCCTCTTCATATCTGTGGCTTTTCGCTAGAAATTAATTTTCTAAAAATTTGTTTTGCTCAAGCAATTTATTCTTCTTCATTTCCTTCCTTCCAGCAAATAAAGTGTCCTTACCTTCTTTAATCATCTAGCTTAAAGCAAAGCTTAAACCTTAGATCAAGTCAAGCTCCCCACTCAATGCTAGCTTGGAAAGGCATTGGTCTGCATACCATAAGAGTGCTTAAGAACCCCAGGGATGTGCTGGGGCTACCCCTCTAGGCCCCTACTTCTCCCAGCTCCATTGGAAAAATAGCTCGGGAGCCTGCTGGCACAGACAAGATAGACAGCAAGAGCTCCACAACAGAGCATATTTGGAAAGGTAAGACCAACAAGTGGGTCCCTCAAACTACATGGCACTGAACACATCGCAAGCCCTGATTTATCAGTTAACACCATTATCACTAAGAGTGCACTTAAATTTCTCCCCAAACAGACAGATCCACTTCCACACCCAGCAGCATTTAAGCTCTCCTCTACCAAACCTCTTTGCTTGGAGGGTTTACATGGCTGACCTGGAAAATCTTCAGGGAAAGAAGAGGGTACAAAGAGCCAGTGTGGGACTGCCAAGGTCCCCCATCTGGCTCCCAGAGGCCAATAACCAGGAGGAACATTGCTGTCTGGGGCAATGCACATTAATCAGTCCATGTGTCCAACTATGTGTAAAGAGCCAAGGCTAAAAGCATGGAAGGCAAAATGAATGTATTTTGAATGCATTATATGCAAGAAACATTTATTATAGTTAATTCTCACAACCTTCAAAGATAAATATTATTATTCTTATTTTGCTGTTGAGGAAATTGAGGCTTAGAGAGGCTGAGTAAGTTAAGTCACACAGCTAAATAAAGGCTGAGGAGACAAGTCTCGCATACAGTGCAGTTGTCTCTCCTAGGGTTGTATGAGCTCTGGGAATGAGGAGAGCACAGTCATGGGTAGATTTTGGCAGGAAGTGGTACGGCTGCTGGGCTTTGAGAGATAGGCTGAGAGGAGGGATGAAAGAATGTAGCTTAGGGGAACAGCATGAATAAAGCAAAAGAACAAGAGTGATCAGGAAAGTGCAGGGCAATCAGAAGACCCATTCATGGGGGCAGAAGGCTGAATGAAATCAGAATGGATGAAATGGATGGAATGCTAGTTTTGATCATCTCATATAGGCACTGACACATACAGAAGATTTCACACAGAGCAGTAGTATAGTGGAAAGAAAGTTTTAGGAATCTGGCTATTCCTAGATAGCCAGGCTTTTCTTCTTGGGGAAGGAACCCCAAAATCTAGGAGATCTTGAAATTTCTTTTCATGATGATAGCACATAGTTGAACAAGGCCATAATAGCTGACATTTATTAAGCATTGTGAATAAACCAAACACTGTGATAAAAGCTTTCCATGTCCCATCTACTCTCCATTACAATCTTGGTAGTTGAATGTTACTTTATTAAGCACATTTCACAGAGGAGGAAACTGAGACGTAGAAGATTAAGAACTTTACTTGCTTGAGTTCATACCTTTGGTAAACAGCAAGTCAGATTTAGGCAGTGAGATTCTACAGCCCATGCCCTACGGCCTCACAGCTCAAAGTGTGGTCTGCAGAGCAGCCGCACAGGCCTCACCTAGGAGCCATAACATTTATATTTGAAGATATTTTTTAATGAATGTGAAAAATGCTTTAAAAACAAAGAATTATCAAAGGAAAGGTATTAGAAATTCCTTTTAGCCATGAAAATCGGATATGACTATGACCCTTTCTTGGGTTAAGCCTTGCATATTTGAATTTCAGCACAGAGCTGAATGGGTTCAAATGCTCTCCAGCAAGACTTTAGAGCAGGAGTTGGCAAATTTTCTATGTGAAGGGACAGGGTGTAACTATTTTAGGTTTAGTGGGCCATATGCTTTCATTATGACTACTCAGCTCTACCATTGTAGCATGAAAACAGCCATAAATAATATATCAATGAATAAGCATGGCTGTGTTCCAATAAAATTTTATTTACAACAGGTGGTGAGCAGAATTTGGCTCTCAGGTTACAGTTTGCTGTCCCTATTCTAGAGCACCAGAAATTACCCTATGAAAGAGAGACTGCGACAGGGGAGATTTTTTCCCTCTTCATATGAAACTCTAGTTAGATGGGCTCTAGAAAATAGAAGGAAATGTCAACTAACAACCAGCAATTCTTTTTTATTCACTCAGCTTTACTGAATGACTACTATATACCAGGTGAGAAAAATAAAGAATAAATACAAAATAAATTATGCCGTGTCCCTGTTTTCAAAGAGTTCATAGCCCAGTGGGGAAGGAAGATGTAAATAGATAGCCAAAATCAATGTGGTGCATACCTAGAATGGAGATAGCACTGTATGAACTTGGAGGAAGGCACCATACACAGACCAGGAGAAGGGAATCAAAAGCAGCTTTCCGGATCTGGTCAAGATGGTGTAGAAGGTAGATTTTATGCTCACCTCCTCTCGAGATGACATCAAAATTACAACAAAACTATAGAATAATCATCATTAGGAGTGACCTACCTGAGGTCTGGATGAACAGAAGTCCTACATAAGAGGCCACACTGAGACTGGTAGGAGGGGTGGAGATGTGAAACAGGCTGGACCCACAACTGTGTGTGGTAGTTGAGAGGGATATCTGGACTATGGAGATCCCCCTGGAGGAGCGAGGGGTCCTGAACCTACACCAGGACTCCAGTGCCAGGAATAGAAGTCACCAGAACTTCTGGCTGTGAAAACCAGCAGAAATTTTGGCTGAGTGAAACAGAAGGCTGTGAGAGTTGCAGACATTCCTCATAAAGGGCCCACGTGCAAATTTACTTAGTGATGGATTCACTTGCTCTGAGCTCCAATGCTGGGGCAGCTGCTGGAGG
This sequence comes from Pteropus medius, assembly GCF_902729225.1. Classification (NCBI taxonomy): domain Eukaryota; kingdom Metazoa; phylum Chordata; class Mammalia; order Chiroptera; family Pteropodidae; genus Pteropus; species Pteropus medius. Next base: position 11,890,260 of record NW_024349803.1, on the reverse strand, counting down.
AATGCCAGGGACATACAGGGAAGAACCGAGTTTTCTGGCTTCAGGAAGAAGGCTGAGGGATGGCTTTCTCCCAGACAGAAGTGCTGGCAGAAGCCACTGTTCCTTTGTTGAGCCCTCCCCGTCCTGGCATGCAGATGCAGGCAGCCACCTTATCTGAATCTCCATCAACCTGGCTAACACAGGTCACCCTGCCCAGGTAACCCCAAACCACCCAACTTGCAGGCCCACTCGAGCCGCCTCTAGTGGTTTTTTTTTTTCATACAAATGGCATATCTTGGCTCATGCTGTGGATTTTCTTAAAATCTCTCAAAGGTTCACAAAACCTAAAAAAGCAGCATTTGGCCTCGGCATGCCCCGTAACTCTTGCTAAGCAGCTTCAAGCTCAGTACTAGCAGCAGCTGGCCTCCATTCCCAGCTTGGCCTCTCAAGGTACCTCTAAGCCCAGCATGGATGGCAGCCACATGTTAATTGCCATGTGGCTTATGACAGGTGGCCCCGGGCAGTGCACAGGCTGTGGCTGAACTTGGCCTGCAGCTGGGCACTTCCCAGGAGGCCCTTGGGCTGGCATGCCCAATGGCCAGATTTTACTGGGCAGAATCTGAGGAGGACACACCTGAAGGGCAGACTGGGCAGGAATGAGAACCATGCTAAAGTGAATCCTGCTCTGTAGGGTCAGCCCCTTCACTGGCCAATCCTCACAACCAATCATCCCAAGGATCAATCCCTCCCATCATCTTGCAAACAGCAACCGAGGCCCAATTATAACAGAAGGGCATACACGGACCATACAAGAGACACACCTTGGGCACCCAGCTGAGGTAACCAGGGAAGACTCTGCCACTGGGCCTCAGGAGATACCTACTATATAAAGCCATCCTACTAAGACTGGGAGACTTAGAAGCCCTACCTATACATAGAGACAAACACAGGGAGGCAGCCAAAATGGGGAGACAAAAAAAAAACATGTCCCAAATTAAACAAAATGGAGATGAGCAATCTACCAGATGCACAGTTCAAAACACTGGTTATAAGGATGCTCAATGAACTTAGGGGAAGAGTAGATAAACTTCAGTGAGAACTTTAACAAAGATAGAACGCATAAAAAATGGAGGTAGAAAACATAAAAAGAACCAGTCAGAAATAAAGAATACAATAACTAAAATGAAGAATACATTAGAGGGAATCAACACATTAGATGAAGCAGAGTATCAAATCAGTGATTTAGAAGATAAGGTAGCAAAAAACACCCAATCAGAATAGCAACAAGGAAAAAGAATCCAAAAAACGAGGATAGTTTAAGGGGACTCTGGTACAACGTCAAGCGTAAGAACATTCACATCATAGGGGTACCAGAAGAAGAGAGAGAGAGAGCAAGGGATTGAAAACCTATTTGAAGAAATGATGATGGAAAACTTCCCAACCTGACGAAGGAAATAGACATACCCCAGGAAGCTCAGAAAGTCCTAAACAAGATGAACCCAAAGAGGTCCACACAAAGACACATCGAAATTAAAATGCCAAAGGTTAAAGACAAAAAGAGAAATCTTAAAAGCAGCAAGAGAAAAGCAATTAGTTACCTTCAAGTGAGCTCTCATAAGACTGTGAGATGATTTATCAACAAAAACTTTGTAGGCCAGAAGGGACTGGTAAGAAATATTCACGTGATGAAGAGAAAGCACCAAGATTCCTCTACCTATCAAAGCTACAACTTAGAATCGAAGGACAGATAAAGAGTTCCCTAGACAAGAATAAGCTGAAGGAGTTTATCATCACTAAGGCAGTATTACAAGAAATGTTGGAGAGACTTCTTTAAAGAGTAGAAAAAAATGTATCAAAAATATGAATAATAAAATGGCAATAACTACATATCTATCAACAACTACTTTAAATGAAAAATAATTAAAGCTCCAATCAAAAGACACGGGGTGGCTGAATGGATAAGAAAATAAGACCCTTACATATGCTGCCTACAAGAGACTCGCTTCAGATCAAAAGACACACACAGACTGAAAGTAATGGGATGGAAAAAGATATTTCATGAAAATGTAAGTGAAAAAAACTCTGAGGTAGCAATACTTATACCACACATAATAGACTTTAAGACAAAGGCTCTACCAAGAGACAGAGAAAGGCCCACTTCTGGGTATTTATCTGAAGAAACTCAAAACAGTACTTTGAAGGGACATGTGCACCCACATGTTCATTGCACCATTATTTACAAGAGCTAAGATATGGAGGCAACTTGTGTGTTCATCAATGGATGAATGGATAAAGAAGAGGTGGTACACATATATCATGGACTATTACTCAGCCATAAATATGAACAAATAAATAAATAAAAGAATGAAATCTTGCCACCTTCGACAACATGGATGGACATAGCACAATATGTTGAGTTGAATAAGTCAGACATATGGCATTTGTCTTTCTCTGTCTGACTCACTCAACTCAACATATTATGCTGAGTTGAGTGAGTCAGACAGAGAAAGACAAATGCCATATGATTTCACTTACTTGTAGAATCTAAGGAACAATATAAACAAACAAACCAGAAATAAGCTAATGGATACAGAGAACAAACTGATGGTTGTTAGATGGGATGGGGATTGAGGGGTGGGTGAAAAGGGGAAAGGGATTACGAAGTAAAAACTGGTAGTTACGAAATAGTCATGAGGATGTAAAGTATAGCATAAGGAATACAATCAATAATATTGTAATAACTAAGTATGGTGTTAGATGAGTACTAGATTTGTCAGGGTGATCACTTCGTAAGTCATATAAATGTCTAATCACTATGTTGTACACCTGAAACTGATATAATATTGTAAGCCAACTATAACTGAAAAATAAAAAATATTTGAAAAATTTAAAAAATATATAGGACACATGAAACAGATATAAAACCAGTCACAAATAAATAAAATTACACTTAAAATTTTTTTTAAAAAGCAGCTTTCTGGAAGAAGGTAAGCTTGCATTGAGATGTAAAGGCTTGGAGGATGTAGAGTCAACCAAGTGAAGGATGAGGAGGGCAGAGCGAACAATGTGCAAAGGCTAAGGGCAGGAAGAAGCATGGGAGGTTAAAGCTATGTGAGTACAAAACCAGAGATTGAGTCTGAGAAGGGAATGGAGGGATATGGGGTGAAGAAGAATCTGGGGCCAGATAATCAAAGACCTTTGTACCCTCCGAAGGAGGTGGGCCCAATGCTTAGGATAATGGAGTGCACCAAACTCTTTTAAACCAAGGAGAAATAATGTCTGTATTTCTGTTTTAAAAATCTAGAGCAGTCTTATTAAAGTTTCATTATGTAAAATTGTAGGGCTTTGGGTGGGAGTGAGTTGAAGTATACTAAGGAGAAGCCAGTCAGAAAGCTCTGGAAGTTACTCAAGAAAAAGCTGATATCTTGAACTAAGCTAGTGACAGCATCAGAGAGAAGAGGGCAGTATTAGAAAGAAGAATTATAGTGGTAAATCTATAAAGTTTGGTAAGTGTTAAAATGTCAGTAGTGAGAGATAGTTAAAGAAAACACCTAAATCTTCTGGCTGAGTATCTGGGTAGGTATTAGTGCCACTCACTATAATGTTCTATGCAGAAGGAGGGTCAGGTTTGGAGGAGAGGTAATGAGTTTAGCTTTCGATTCTGAGTGTCTGTGGAAGAACTAGTGAAGATGTTGAGTAGGAGGGTATATGAGACTGGAACTTGGGGGAAAGATCTGGGCAGAAGGTAGGGATTTGGAATATCAGCCTGTAGGAATTATAATCAAAGCCATGGCAGGGATAAGATCACACAAAGACAGTGCATAGAGTAAAGAGAGCACAGCACCTAAGAGGGACACCCAGGGAGAGAAGGGCAGAGTAGGGAGACCATGAGGGAAAGGGAAAGGACACCCATGATAAGGAAAAGAGGACCAGGAGAGAGTGGCAGGATATTTACTGTCAAGGATGGCACATGGGTTATCTACTGTAGAGCTTCTAACAGCTATGAGGAGGGTATGGCCAGATCTGCTTATTTTTATTTTACAGGTAAGGGAACTGGGGATCAGTGGGACAAAGCAATTTGACAAGGTTTGCAGTGTCACTGTTTTGGAGGTGGGACTGAAACATGTTTGTTTGCTTGTCTGTCTGTTTGTTTTTAAAGCCTATGTACTTCTATCCCACAAACTATATCACAGATTTCAATAAATGAATAACATTTATTTAGTACGCACTGTGCTCTAGACACTGTTATAAATATTTTAAATATATTCACTCATCGACTTCCACAATAATACAATGATATCGAGTACCAATAATCCAGTAACATTATTATCCTCATTTTTCAAATGAGGAAACTGAAGCACAAAGAACTTGCTAAAGATCACAGAGCTAGAAAATGGCATATCTGAGATTTGAACATAGAAGTTTGGCTCTCAAGTCTGTGTTCCTAAAATCACACTATACAACTAGAATTGATCTAAAGCCTTTCATTCAGCAAATAGAGTGGCTGTCATGTACCCGACATTATGTTTAATGTTGCAATTCAAACATGTGCTGAAACATTAAAGTTCCTACTCAAATGGATCTTGTGGTCCAGTACCTCCTAGAATTGATTCTCATTCTTATCTAGAAAAGACAAACAAAGAAGAGACAACAGAGTTGAGTGACAGAATATGGAGGAGACTTGAACTGGGTACTGAGAAATACAAGCCTTTATCAGACACCTCAGTGTGAAATACTTTTCTAGACCTGAGATGAACTACAATGAGCAAACTAATCTAAGGGCATAGTCACTGGGTATTTCATACTTGCTTTGACCTGAATTTGTCTCTCCTTGTGTTTTCCCGTAGAAGGTATTTTTGTGATTGTTCATATGCTGCTCATGAGCAGTCTGAATTTTTAAAAAATCAAGAAGCTTTTTTCAGTCTCCTTTTTTGTGTGTGTGATGAGAATAGACTAGACATTTAGACCTTAGAGGGTTGGGATTTATGGAATTCTGGAGTTCATTTAGTGCTGGATGATGGGTAGGAGAAAGATTATGTATACTTTAGGTAGGAAGGACTCTTGGGTGACATAAGCCTCCCGAAAGAAGCTAAGACCCTTACTGATTCTTAATAATGGTCCCCTCTATCTCTTCATAATGTTTCCTTTCCAAATGCTCTACATTTGGAATTTAATTATTATAGAGGTGAGAAAAGTCTAAAAGGCCTGAAGGTCTATAAAAGATTTTTTAATGTAGAAAAAGCTGACTTTGAAAAAAATGAATTATTCCCCCCCCACCACCCACTGCCTTAAAAGCCACATTTGAGATACCTCATTGCCTTCAGGAACTGCCAGTCTGACCTGTCAATGAAATCTCCTAAGAACTTATAAAGTTCTTTGTCCCCACAGTGTTATCTGAGACCACAGAGAGATTACAATATCCCCAGCATGGTTTGGGAGGAATTCTCTCTACAGATATCATTTTGGCATCACCTGTAGTGGTTACATGACATCCAAAGGTGGTTTCCAAAGTGGCTGCATTTACTATTTGAGGCATACGTTAGGGACTGGACTAGTTCTACTCATTGAGGGTATTACAGGTAGGTCTAAATACTCATGAGTTTGACATATTCCTTTGCACTTAAGCTAGCCACCTGTTAGACCATACTATACTGTGACGCCTTCCCAACAAATATATTTGCCTCATGTCACTGCTGTCAGAATGTATTGTTCTATATATCATAAATCAATGCTAAAACTACCTCTTTCCCTTGCTCACTAAAGTCTGATATTCCATCAGTGCCCCAACTATACATTCATTCATCCAACCATCCATCCATCCATCCATCCATCCACCCACCCACCCATTCCGGTCATCCAGAAAACACTGGCTAAGCATTTACTTCACCGAGCCTTATTCTGAGGGCAAGGAGATGAATTGGACAAATCCCTCAAGCTGCTCACAGACTATTAGAGAAGACAGATAGGAAAGCAATAATTTCAACATAATGTAATAGATTCAATAATAGTTGTATATCAAAAACAAAAAAGTGGACTGCATTCTGACCTCACATTCTGTTTAGCATGACAATCATGAGAGAGAGCACCAATGTGAGAGAACTAGTCAACTGAAGACTATGAAGTGTTCCCATAAGACAGAAGAAAACTTTCACGTTACAACTTTACATTGCACAGAGCAAGAACTAAATTTGCCTCTGCAAGAGAAAATCTTGACAGGTATAAGACTGGAAAGCTGGGTCTAGAGGAGCCCTGCAGGAATTTGTGGAGAAAGCAAGAGTGAGTAAAGGATTTAAAGGCTATCAGAGTGAGCGTGGTAGTGTCCCCTCCTCCTTGGGTACTTACTTCCTTACCCGCCTGAATGATGTTTTAGCTCTCTTGAAAAAACACATGAGGAACATCGATATGGTTTTTGCTTTCAAAGAAAGACAACTCAGGATGCTAGGGAGCAAGATGGTGGAATGGGAGCCTTCAAACCTTGCTTCTCCCATGGAGACTCTGATCCAACAACAATACATGAAGCAATTTTCTTTGTGAGAAAACCAGAAACCAGTTATATTCACTTAGGAGTGAATATAAAACCAGCGGTTATAACTATAAGATGTTTTATATATGCTCCATAGTAAACACAAAGACAATACCTGTAGAAGATACACAAAAGATAATGAGAAAGAAATCAAAGCATGTAGCTACAAAAAAAAAAAAAATACGAAAGAAGATAGCAAGAGAGAAAAAAGAGGGACAAAATTGCTATGAGACAGACAGAAAACATAAACAAAATGGCAATAGTAAGTCCTTCCCTATCAATAATTACTTTAAATGTAAATGATTTAAACTTCCTAATCAAAAGACATAGAGTTGCTGAATGGATAAAAAGAACAAGATCCAGCTACATGCTGTCTATAAGAGACTCACTTTAGATTTATGGACTCAGATAGGCTAAAAATTAAAGGATGGAAAAAAGATATTCCATGCGAATGTTAAGTAAAAGAGAGCACGGATGACTATAACTTTACCAGACAAAATAGACTTTAAGTCAAAACTGTCATGAGAGATAAAAAAGGATAGTATATAATGATAAAAGGGGGTAATTTGTTAGAAAGCTATAAAAATTACGAATAGATGTAAACCCAATATCAAAGCACCGGAATACATAAAGCAAACATTGACAGAAATAAAAGAGAAAATAGACAGCAATACAATAATAGTAGAAGACTTCAATACCCCATGTTCAATGGTGAATAGAACATTCGGACAGATGATCAATAAAGAAACAGCAAACTTGAGCAATACTATAGATCAAGAAGACCTAACTTATATGTAAAGAACATTTCACCTGATAGCAGTAGAATACATATTCTTCTCGATTGCATATGAAACATTCTCCATGGTAGATCACGTTAGATCACAAAAAGGCTTAACAATTTTAAGATTGAAATCATACCAAGTATCTTTTGTGACCACAATAGAATGAAACTAGAAATCAATAGCAGAGGACTGAAAAATTAACAAACATAAAAATTAAACAACACACGCTTGAACAACCAATTGGTCAAACAAGAAATCAAAAGAAAAATTGAAAAATGTCTTGAGGCAAATGAAAATAAAAACACAACATATAAAAACTTATGGAATGTAGCAAAATCAATACTAATAGAAAAGTTTGTGATGGTAAACACCTACATTAAAAAAGAAGAAAGATATCAAACAACATAAATTAACACCTCAAGGAACTAGAAAAAGAACAAAATAAGCCCAAAGTTAGGAGAAGAAAGAAAATAATAGAGATTAGAGCACACATAAATGAAATAAAGAATAGAAAAGCAATTTTAAAAAACAATAAAATTAAAGGTTGGTGTTTTGAAAAGACTGGCAAGATTGACAAACCTTTAGCTAGACTAAGAAAAAAAGAGAAGACTCACATAAAATCAGAAATTGAGGAAGACACATTTCAGTGACACCATGGAAATAAAAAGAATTTTAAGAGATTGCCATGAACAATTATATGCCAAACAAATAACCTAGAAGAAATAGATAAATTCCTGGAAACACAATCTATCAAGACTGAATTATGAAGAAAGAAAACATATGAGCAGACCTATGGCAAGTAACGAGACTGAACCGGTAATCCAAAAATCCCCAACAAAGAAAATCTCAGGACCAGATAGGTTCATTGGAGAATTCTATGAAACATTAAATAAGAATCTACACCAAAATTTCTCAAATTATTTCCAAAAAAATAAAGAGGAGGGAACACTTCCAAAACCATTTTATGAGGCCAAAGACACTACAAGAAAAAAACTTCAGGCCAACATTCCTAATTAATAACGATGCAAAAATCCTCAGCAATATAGTAGCAAAATTAATTCAACAACACATTAAAATGATCACATATCATGACCAATTTCATCCCTGTGATGCAAGGATGTTTCAACATACAAAAATCAATCAATGTGATATACCACTTTAACAGAATAAAGAATAAAAATCACATGATTATCTCAATAGATTCAAAAAAAAGATTTGAAAAAAGTTGACACCTTTTTCACAACAAAACACTCAATAAACTAGGAATAGAAAGAAATTACTGCAACATCATAAAGGCCATATGTTAAAAGTCCACAACTAACATCATGATTAAAAGGCAAAAATCTGAAAGCTTTTCCTCTGAGATCAGGAACAAGGCAAGGATGCTGACTTTCACCACTTCTACATAGTACTGGAAGTCTTAGCCAGGGCACTTACGCAAAAAAAAAAGGAAAAAAAAAAAAAGAAAAGAAAGGAGAAGGGAAGGAATGAAGGAAGGAAGGAAGGAAGAGGAATGAAACAGAGGAGGGAGGAAGGAAGGAAGGAAAGAAAGAAGGGAAGAAGAGAAGGAAAGAGAGAAAAGGAAAAAGAAGGAAGGAAGGAAGAAGGAAAAGGAAGGAAGGAAGGAAGGAAGGAAGGAAGGAAGGAAGGAAGGTGAAGGAAGGAAGGAAGGACATGCACTCAAATCAGAAAGAAAGAAGTAGAACTGTCCCTGTTTGCAGATGACATAATCTTATATATAAAAAACCCTAACGATTCCCAAAAACAATTGTTAAAAATAATAAACAATTTCAATGAAGTTGCAGGATACAAAATCAAATGTAAAGCTCAGTTGTTTTTATACACTAACAACAAACTATCTGAAAAAAAAAATTAAGAAAACAATCCCAATTACTATAACACCAAAAAGTATAAAATGCTTAAATAAGGAGGTAAAAGACTTGTACACTCAAAACTACAAAACAATGATGAGAAAAATTAAAGAAGCTACAAACGGAAAGACATCCTATGTTCATGGATTAAAAGACTTAATATTAAAATGTCCATACTACACTAAGCAAACTACAGATTCAATGTAATTTCTATTAAAATTCCAATGTTACTTTTTGCAGAAGTAGAAAAAAATCCAAAAATTCATATGGAAACACAAAAGATTCTGAATAGCCAAAATAATTTTGAGAAAAAAGAACAAATCTGGAGGTTTCATATTTTCTGATTTCAACAATATTATAAAGCTGCAGTAATCAAAATTGGACTGTACTGCACGCACACACACACACACACACACACACACACACACACACACACCAGTGAAACAGAATAGAGAGCCCAGAAATAAACCTATGCATAAACAGTCAAATGATCTTTAACAAGGGTGACAAGACTATACAATAGGGAAAGGATAGTGTCTTCAACAAATGATGCTGGGAAAACTAGATACCCACATGCAAAAGAATAAAACTGAACCCTTATCTTACACGATAAACAAAAAATCAACTCAAAATGGTTAAAAGACTTAAACGTAAGACCTGAAACTATAAAACTTCAAGAAGAAAATGTAGGGAAATAGCTTCACTGGTCTTGGCAACGATTTTTTTGGATAAGACATTAAAAGCACAGAGAACAAAAACAAAATTAGACAAGTGGGACTATCTCAAACTGAAAAGCTTCTGTGTAGCAAAGGAAACAACCAGCAGAGTAAAAAGGCAACCTATGGAATAGGAGAAAGTATTTGCAACCCATATATCTAATAAAGGGTTAATATCCAAAAAAAAAAAAAGGAACTCTTACAAATCAATAGCAAAAACACAAAGTATCCAATTAACAAATAGGCAAAGAAGTAGACATTTCTCCAAAAAAGACAATGGCCAAAAGTATATGAAAAGATGCTTAATAACATTGATCAGAAGGAAAATGAAATTCACACCTGTGAGAATAGCCACCGTAAAAAAAAAAGCCCAGAAAATAACAACTGTTGACAAGGATGTAGAGAAATTGGAACCCTTGTGCACTGTTAGTGAAAATGTAAAATGATTCAGCTACTATGAAAAACAATATGGAGATTCCACAAAAAATTAAAAATAGAACACCAAATGAGTTAGCAATCTCACTTCTAGATACTTATCCAAACAAACTAAAATCAGAATCTCAAAGACATATTTGCAATCCCATGTTAATTGCAGTATTATTCACAATACCTAAGAGGTGGAAACATCCTAAATGTCCACCAATGAATGAATGGATAAAGAAAAGGTTGTACATACATACAATGGAATATTATTCAGTCTAAAAAAATGAAATCCTGTCATGTGTTGCAACTTTGATGAACCTTGAGTACATTATACTAATTGAAATAAGTCAGTCACAAAAAGACACATACTGCATGATTCCACTTATATGAGGTGTCTATAGTAGTCAAACTCATAGAAACAGAAAGGAGAATGGAGTTGCCAGGAATTGGTGGAGTTGGAGAATGAGGTGTTGCTGTTCAGTTGGTGTAGAGTTTTAGTCAAGCGAGATGAAAAACTCTAGAGATCTGATGTACAACAATGTGAGTATAGTTAACAATAATGTATTGTACACTTAAAAATTTGTTCAGAGGGTAGATTTTATATTATGTGGTTTTGCCACAATAGAAAGAAAGAGGGAAGGAAAGGGAGTGGGGAGGGATGGAGGGAAGGAGGATGGGAGAGAGAGAAAGACTCATAGATTTATGGCTCAGAAGCCTAGGGTGGAGGAAAGAAGAAAAGAAGGACATAAGGCAGGAAAACTGGGCCATGTGGTCCCTGGAATGTGGAGATGTAACATCTCATACCCTTCGAGAGCTCCAGCCTCTTAGTGATGGGGTTGGAACAGAGATACTGAGTGGGCCAATGGACCATTGCTGGATTTTATTACTTGGATTATGAAGCATCAGCATGACCAGCTGGAACTCGACTTTGACTGATTATTTTGTTCATGCTTTTGCTAATACACATTATCATGTTTTGTTCTTATACACACAGCCCTAAATCCTGGGAATCCTAGCGAAGAGATGCATGTCTAGACTCCTGTACTCCTGGAACTCGTGCTGCTGTGCATGACTCTGCTCAGAAGAATTCATCCAATATAGTTCTGTGGTGGAGCTCAGGCTTTCTGCTCTGGCTATTGGAAGAACCAAGGAGAAGCCTATACAATCTAAACCCCAGTCTCTCACCTCAGAAACCTCTTTCCTCCTTTACATACAGAATGAGCAGTGCTCTTTCTCCGCTCCACACCAGGGGCCAAGTGGTCCTCTTTGATCTCCAGCACTGCATAGTTGGGTCCAGTCCTTTATCTGGTCTCCACTAGGCTATTGCTCACATTTGCAATATGCCTTTTCTAACATCTTATTATGAAAATTTTCAAACATGAAGAAAAGTTGAAGGAATTCTACAGTGGATATTCATATTCATTTGTACAGTACCTAACTGGATAATGAATCCACTTTTATCACATATCTATACATTTATCTAGTCATTAATTTTCCTTATTTTCCAAAGTGCTGTTTAAATTAGACTTTTTATTTTCGGATAATTATAGATTCACACACAGTTGTAAGAAATCACACAGAGAAATCCTGTGTACCTCGTATTCAGTTTTTCCGAGTAATAACATCTTGCAAAATTATCATATATTATCACTATCAGATTATTTACATGAATACAGTCAAGATATAGAACATTTCCATCACCACAGGGATCCCCCCTGCTACCCATAGCCACACCTACTATTCTTCTTTCCCCACCTCCTCCCTAACCCCTCGTAACCACTAAGCTATTCTCCATTTCTATAACTTTGTATTTCAAAAATGTCATATAAATAGAATCATGCAGTTGTAGCCTTTTAGGATTTTTTTTTTTTTTTTTTTTACTTAGCATCATTCTCTGGAGCTCCCGGTTGTTGCATATTATCAACAGTTCATTCCCAGTGTGTTTTAGAAGGCATTTTCACACCCAGGGGAAGTTCTCCAAGAGCTGTTTCAGTATCACCCAATAAAGTCCCTAGCAGTGGTATAAAAGAAAACATATTATTTAGTGTCTTTCCTTTTTTTCTTTTTTAACAATCAGTTTATGGAGGTTTTGACCCTGTGATATTGGTCACAAACATCTGAAAAGTTTATGAGTGGGAGAAAGAAATAAAAATGTCAGTGGCCATATTCATCTTGCACAAAATATTTGAACTTTCTGTTGCATTAAAACAATAAATTGTCTCTGTAATAAGACATGGACAATTAAACAAGCAGGAGAAACAATTCACGTAGCTTGAGCTGAATAGCAGCAGTGCGATTGAAGTAATGTCATCACACCCTAGAAGCCCAAAGAGGGGGTGTGTGCCCAGGAGAGGTGATCTTTATATAATGTATAAGGGAAGTGTAATTTAATTTGCAAACAGCAATCTTTAGAAATCAATTAGGAGTTTATTCCAAAGAGAGCAAACATCACTCAGAGATTTATGGACTTCTCTGAATGAGGAAGGAAGTTTAGCATGTAGCGCTCAAGCCCTGCCATCCACATATCCATGGGAGTGACTCTCGGCATGGGAAAGAATGTGGGGACACAAGCAGAGGAGTCCACTTTTGCAGAGGGCAGCAGCAGAGATCTCTGCAGTGGGGGCGTGAACCTGTGCCCCAGGACTAGGAGGCTGCTGACCAGAATGGCCACATTGATGCCAAATCCACACACAGGCAGATCAACCTGGGATAAGGTCTAAGAGCTGCCTGGTGCTGGCTAGTGGAGAGAGCGTCCCACCCTACAGAGCCCTTGCTTGGGCTACTGGTGGAGGCACAGAACCTGATATTTTCACTCTACTGTGGACATGCTTTTTCAGTCATCTCTAGCTCAGAATTTTCCTGCATGTGTTCCTTAGAACACAGATTCATGGTAATCAGTCTAATAGAAATTAGCAAACAAAAATTTTGTGGGCATATAAGTTTGAGGAATTCTGGTTAGTCAAAAGTAAGCAGCTACCTTTACTGCAGGGCTGCTCAGACCCTTTGATAGGAGACTGTGCATGGGACATCTCCAGATTATTACAAGTAAGATTGTACAGTTATAATGACTGATTTAAAGATTATCATCAGGGTTTTTATAATTTATCTGACCAGGAGATATCTTCTTGTGAAGCTTCACCCAGACTAAAGCTCTTTGAGGAAGGCTGACCTGCTTGGTTCCTGTCCATGAGGCCTGTGTACACAGCAACACAATGAGCAGATAAGCTCCCTGCTGAAGATCTCCCCATGTGTCCCTGATGTATCTCCCCTGCCTGGGACAGGCCTGGCTCATAGGACGTGGTCACTGAATGCTGGTTAAATGACTAAAAACAACTACTATTGTTTGAATTTCAGGAATTGTGCTAAAATTTTTTCAGGCATTATCTCTCTTAACTCTCAAAATCACTCTGGGAGCTAGACTCCATTCTTACTCCCTTCTATAGATAAGAAAACTGAGGATTCAATAATTTGCCCCAAATCACACAGGTAGGAGGGGGCAGGCTGGTGCTTGAATCCAGATTATGTGACTCTGAAGTTCACACTGGTAACGGTTTCTCAATATTGCTTCTAGCAAGGAATGGAGATATACATAAATGAACCAAAACCCATCCTGGGATCACTCACTGGAAGTAAACTAGCCTAAGTGGCTCCTCCAAAACATCCCATGCTTGGTGGTGACCTTCCAGGGTGCTCAGGGATAAAGCATATTTCCAGACACTCCTGTGGGAACTGCCACATCACCAAGAACAAGATTTACCTGAAATACTTTATCTTCATTTAGTTATGAGTGGTTCTCTTTAAAAGTGTCAACCCTGTACACTCAGGCATTTTGGAAAAAAGTAGCCACAGGAACAGGAGTTAGGGGGTGGGGAGACAGACGCCTTGGAAGGACTCATATAATCACTAAGGCTTACAAACAGGATTTAGGAGTATTTATTTTAGCCCAGTAAATGGAAACCCAGGAGAGAGGGCGTGCCATCCTCTCAATGCTCCTAGTTTGTCTATAAGACACTTCTACCCTGCATTGTGGTGGACAGAAAATAATAAATTCACCTAGGAAAGTGGATGTGGATATGGTAAAAAGCCAGGCGTAGAAAGGCATTCTGAGTATCATTTTTTGGAAACCAAAAGTTCATCTCATCTCTCAGAAAGTGCTGACTTAGAGCCTAAGCTCTCAAGAGTCTCCTTCAGCTCCATCCGAAGGCTAGTGGCAGGCTCCAGGACCTGCAAAAGGCAAGCACAGGTGGCTGCTTTGAGGGGCCCCTCCAACCAAGATGTAGGCATGGCCCTGTCTTAAGGAAAAGCAGTTACTACTAGCGTGCAGATGCCTGAGCAGCACAAACGAATTATATTAATTGATTAGAGATTGTGCTATAAGCGTACTCTGATAACTTTTGCTTCTTCCTGTTCATCACCATGCACCTTGTGTTTGAGCCAAAGATAGAGACGTGTTTCTGGCTCCAGGTAAAATGTCAACTCTGGCCCCGGGAGACAAGCCATTTGGGTGAGAAGAACATTTCTTAATCAATGTCACCACAACAAAGCATAGAACAGTGGTTAAGAAGGCAGCTTTTCAATCCAGATCACCTGGCTTTCGTTCTTAACTCCGCCACTTACTGCGTCTGCTTCCAGCAAGCTATTTTATTACTCCAGGTCTCATTGTTCCCATCTCTCAAAAGAGATAAAAATGATAGCATCCATCTCTTAAGATGATGGCAAGGATTAAAAGATAGAATAGATGTCAAGCCTTAGAAGTCAGGCTTGGGATATGCGTTAGCTGTCATTATTGCCCTTCCAGGTCTACATTTCCATATTCAAGATCTTTGAGGCCAGATTTTTGGCATTTAGAAAGGTAATGTGGTACCCTCAATTTATATTAGGTAGCAAACCTTGCAGGATTGAGGGCAATACTTCAAAATCAAACATATTAATATTTCTGTAGCTAAATATAGAAACATTTACAGTAAGTGAGAAAAGTAAATATTATGAATACCTTTATATCATTTCAGTCAGATTTTTCCACCAAGTGAGTTTTGGCATCAAACTTATAAACAGACTTTCCATTTTCAGAACTTTTCTTGAATTCTGAATAAAGGACGGTTGGCCTGTCTCACTGGTACCCCTGTGATGGGCTGCTGTGTCTACACTGGGGAAGATGCTATCCCTACTCAGGTCCCTGAGCCTTGTTTCTAGCTCACTGTGGGGGTTTGTTGCAACAGCAGCAGAAGGTTCTTCCCTAGACCTTGTCCATAAGCTTCCAGGGAATCTCTGGGCTGAGCCTGGGAATGGTAGGTGGTCCGCAGTGGTCAGGACCTCCAGCTCTGAGCACCTGGCTGGGGCCAGGTTCCCAGTGCCTGGTGTCTGGCTAGATCTGCTTGGTGACTCCCAATACTGTGTGTGCAGTGCCAGGTCCTGCTCCCAGACTGAACTAGTGATGGATCCTGCTTAACAGCTGGTCCCCTGGACAGAGATCTTCCTCTAAGTTATGTGGGCAGCCTAATGTGGTCATGGGTCAGTGCAGGAAATACAGTGAAAAGTGGGTCAAGAAGCACCTTCTCAAGACTCTAAAGTCCGGAGATATGTTGGCAGCTGAGTGGGGGCTGGGGGATTCAAATCTGTCCACTCACTCAGTAAACATTTACTGAAGACCTGCATGTGCCAGGACCCCTACCAGTAAAAAGTGAAAGTTACAATGATATATAGCTAACAGTGATAGAGTACTTGGTTTCTACATAATATAAATTGTGTTACCTTTCTAAATGCCAAAAATATCTGAATTTTGGAAACATCTGGCACTGTGCTCTGTACTTTACCCAACTGGCAGAATGGATCCTTCCTTCATTCCCTCCTGAGGCCACTGGAGGTTGCTATCTGACCCTCTTCACCAAGTTCTGAAGTTCTAGCTCTTAAAGTCTGAGCAATAACCCCAGTGTGATTCTTCATGCTCAATGAAAGAGCATTTATCCTCAGTCCATACAAGCATTAAGCAGGGGTTAGTCAGCTGGAATGGGAAGCCGTGGCTCATCTGCCGACACCTGCTCCCCCAAACTACATGAAAATGCTCTCTAGATGTGGTCATTTATGCAGCAGAAGCCTGCAGGGACCAAGACTACCTTTAGTCCTAGAGAGGCCTAGGATACTTGGGCCAACATTTGTGGTGAACACAGGAAGAGTAAGGGCAATGGGAAGGTGGGCATCTCTTCTGGGGCCCCCTATGGATATTGGTGCTTGGGTCCCACCCAGCAATTTGCCATCCCCTCCTGAGTGCAATCCTGTCATTCAAGACATTCTCTGAGTTCTAACTGCTGAGAAAGGAGTAGGAAAGGAAGCCCACAGGTGACGATGAAGGCTGTCCTCATGATCACAATGACCACGAGAACGACCCCATTTGGGATCTCAGCACTGTACTAGGCATTCTTATGTGCCATGCCATTTACTCTTCTGAAGTTTATGTTATGTTTCCATATTACACATACTCTTGAAGGTAATACATACTACTGAAAGCAATATATACTATTGAGATTATGGAGATACAAAGTTACTTTAATAATCAAATGCTTCCTGAGCTAGACCCATTAATGTTTTCTCATGAAAAGAACGAGCCAACATGAGATACAGCACTGCCCACACGAGAAACAACCATGAGAGAGGTGCCCTCTCTGATACATCCTGTCTGGCTCCTGTGAATGGTCTGCTCTTGGAGTGAAGAAAGATACCCAGAATTTCAAAAAAAATAAAAATATTAAAATTATGACTTGTCTAACTTTTCCTCCTAACCCTGGTCTTGGATACAAATTGATCTGGTTATATTTTTGCTTTCCTAAGGAAAAAATTCACTAGTCAAGCAAACATAAGTGCTTGTCTGCTGTGTGACCGTATGTCTCACTGGCCTTCTGATTTTCATATCAGCCTCAGTGTGTTTAGGTGATGTGGCCAGGCAGCCTCTTAGTGTTAGATCAACTCTGGGACATTGGTAAATTCTAGTCTGGGGGGCTGCGGTGCTGAAGCCCCAGACCTGGCTGTCCTATGAGTCTCATAGGCAGGCATCAGCAAACCTTTAGCACAGTTCATCTTCAACCACCTGTAGAATATAGATGTCAGTAGGAGCCCTGGGGTCTGCTGGTATTGGAATGAGACCCCCAGGGGCTCTAAAGTCCAGCCTGTCCTCCTGCCTCTTAGAATTCCATGTCTCAGGCATTTGCCCCATATTCTAATGGGACATTTAGTATTTAGTTGCAGACACACTCTAAGAAACTGGTGGAGTCATAATTGAGAATTAAAGTCAAAGAGAAAGAATTGAGGACAACAATCATGAGTTTAAATTTATCGTTCTGACTATCCATCATGTTTCCAGTCCATAAGAGTCCTCAAATGATATTATTAATTCATTCTTTCAATAATATAAAACGTTTTTTTCAGCAACTGGTAAAGGCCCAAAATAAAACAACGAGGCTTGACCCATGATTTCTGCCTTGACTGGTTGCACACTTGAAGTCAGACCTAGCACTGGACTGGGTCCATGTGTTCCCCGAGCCTAGCTAACTCCTCGCCTGTCCCCTCGTTTCTACCTCATCTAAGCTTAGTCTCCTCCCAGTCTCAAACCCAAGGACCCACATAGCCAAGCCTCAGTTTATTTTCTGTCCTTTCTGGCCCCAGTGGCCAAATCTATGAAAGCAGCTAATAATGTTGAACTCACCAGCTGGTTGTGAAGATCCAAGGACACGGTGTGGGTGACAGTTCTGACACGTAGTCCTGGGCATGCACACAGAGGCATCTACAATTCCACCCTCCTTTCTTTCCCTGGAGAGAATGCCCTGCCTTCATCACAAATTCGCACTAGATGATATTCAGTTTTGTTCTGTTTTTTTTTTTTCTTCTCTGAGTTCATGGGCTTTTGTTTTTGTATTTTCAATTAGATAGAAAGCATTATGGAAGCAGGCACCAATTCTGCTCATGTAACTGCAGCACAGAGTACTGAAGACATTCTTACTGAATTGAATGGAAATGGCTGTTGGCAAATTTGCCTCTGAATGTACCCGGAATCTTCTCCATGAGTTATGAAGTTAATAGTAATAGGCATGTGAGGGGTGCTTGGTATGGTGCCCAGGCAAGGAAGCCTAGTGTCAAAGCCAAAGACATCTAGACCAAGTTAAGGCTAAAAATGGAAACTGTATGCAAACTAACCATAGGGCTCAGGTGGGAAGATGAGAGACCAAATACCACATAGTAGTCCTGATAGTATCCACAATCGTATTCTATTCCAGAGAACTTGCACCCTCTCCCCTGATAAGTGTTATAGGTCAGTGACTAAGTATATCATAATAATGACACATACAGTAAGTATTATGAGCATGAGATGGCACCTGGATGATGAGTGACTTCCACCAGGGGGCGCTGTGGGCAGACAAGCCTGTGGACCTCTGAGGAGTCCAGCAACAAGTGACACAGCATACTCAGTGCCTGTGTTGATGCTTAAAGCTGAAATGATGCACTTGATTGCTTTCATTTGGATGTTATTTTCTTGGCCGCAGGGAAATCATGAGAGGCAGGATAGCATAACAGGTTGGAGGGCAGCATTGACAGATGCTGAGAACGTAATCTAAGCCCTCTTGTCTTCCATTCTCCCAACTATAAAATGAGGACAATATTAGTGCTCCCTGCCCCTGGGTTGGAGTGATGAGAGATGAATAAATATGAAACTTTGGAACAGCGTGGAGCACAAAGAAAGCTCTAGGTAAGCAGCAGATATGATAGTGACGATGCCACGTCCCACTACCTGACATAGCACATCCTAGCGAGCTGCTGAGGTCAGCCAGGAAGCTTGGAAGAAGCCAGGCTTCCAAGAAGTGCCTTCTAGAAGATTCACTTTACCAAGTGGATGTGTGGAGGCCCTGCTGCCTGCAAAGCCAGGTCTGAATCTGCAGGGCAGGCTGGGCGAGCTGGACGGTGCCCCTCCATCGCGCATCCCGGGGTCCTTCCCACTGTATTTATGGCCTCTAGGATGCCAGGATAGGGCTTGCTCTGAACCAGGAGGGAGCAGCATCCATAAAACATTTTTAAAAAATACATCAAGAAAAAGAACTCCGGAAACGAGATCTCCTAGATAAAAAGCCACCTTGTTTTCTTAAGGAGCTTTGAATTCTCTGAATTTAAGAACTATGGTTTGAAAGGTTACCTACGGGAAATCTAGAGCTTTCAAAGCCCTGGGCCTTAATTAAACTCACTCACATGCAACTAATGTGTGAGCCCAGAGGTCTCCTGAGTGCTCACCAGGAAGACAGGCCAGAGAAGGTCTGATAAAAAGAACTCCAAAGTCCTCCTCCCCCATTCCCTTTCCCACTCATTAGGAGAGGCTGCACACCCTACTCTTTAAACATGAATCCATCTGCACATCCCAGTGTCCATGTCCGTAAGTTATATATGGGGTAGAGCATGATTAAAGTCAACATATTAGTGGGATTAAAATAAACTTCAATTATTAAAAATAATAAACAAGATGGGTCCATGTACCACCTACAACAATCGTGTGTGTGAACCAAAGGCCAGATGGGGTTGCCTGCTCCACCCAAGCTGGGCTCCCCCTGTTCCCACTCCACCACCTCCACTCCCGTTGTTCACTGAAGTGATTCAAATGGCTGCACCACATGACCATGTTTGTTGAAGACTGTTTCTATATCCTTGTTCCCCTCACAGACTCTACATAATCTGTTATTAGAAACAAAACTCAAATCATCATCTCCTTCAATAGATCCTGCCCCAAACATTATCTTTGCTCCACATTTCACGGGGATTTAGTTATTTTATAAAGCTGCTGCCCACCTTGAAAGATCTCTAGGAAGAAAGTTTCTATGGGCTAATTTTAGGCCCAAAGATATGCTTGCTTTACCTACTTAGTGTTTTAAATTGTGAACTAGCTGTTGATATGTAAAATTCAGGAGTTTTTTTTTGGTATCGGCTCAGATTCTGCTAGAAAATCAGATTATCTTGCCAATAATCAAACAAGGCAACAAAAAAATCAAACAAACGCTGGGTCCCACTTTCAGGAGAGCAGCCGTCTCCACTCACGATGATGCCAGCATCCCTCTGTCTCACGCTGTGCCGTCTTGCTTAATTTCACTTCCTGCTTGACCCTAAGATGGGTCTTTTGAACCCAAGAGTAAGAATAAAATAGAAGAAAGGCTTATGAGTGCCTGGAGGGCTCTGATAGTACCACCCCAGATCCCTAACAACTTTGCCACAAAAAGAATGCCTGAGGTTGATCTTTGCTTGCATAGCATAGAGATTAATCCAGGCTTAACAAAATAAACTCAGGACTCTGGAGAGTCTCATTCCCAAATGCTGGAATCTCTCAGCTAATAGGGGTGGCCATTTTTCTGAAAAGAGCTAGGAAATTTCTGCTGACAAGAGCTTAATAACGTAAAATATTGTGTTATAAAGAATGGTAACTGCTGTTTTCTTATCAACATTTTAGTTTTACTTTTATGTCCTGAGTTGTAGGCCCCTGAATTCTTGAAAAACACCCACAGGTCCTTTTCTTGGTCAGGCTGCTGGGGCATATAGAAAATGGGTCAATTCATGTATTCTGACTCATAAATTAAGGTGTTTGGGGAAGGTCTGGTTCATTAAGGGGCCAAATGAATTGTCGATGTGCTTCTGAGTTTTCTTCCTTCCTTTCTGCTGTAAATAACCTTTAAAATTTAAAACCATACTTTCTGAGCTTCCTTTGCACTTGGCATTTCTTAAATAGTTTCATTTTCTAGCCCAACAACAGTGCTCTCTGGCTTTCTAAGGCAAATATGGCCCTCTCTGCTCTAGAAGCAGCTGACTGGGAAAAAACTAAAGGTGACAGCTATTAGGAGAAATGTCTCATGTGCTACAATCCTAGGGCCATATCCTCTCTCAAGACATCAACCACTTCTATTTCTCCTAGATCTTAAAAAGGTACAGAAAATATCATAATCATGTTGTAGAACAAGGATTTTTTTTTAATTTTCTTATTTTTATTTTGTACAAAGTAATTAACAAAACTTTTTTTTTTTTTTTAAATAGCGATTATTCAATGATAACCAGTTTTTCCTGGACCTCAGAAAGCCATAGAAGGGGTGCCAGTGTGGGTTGGATAAGGATGAATTCTAACAAGAAAAAACAGTTCAGGTTATATTTCCATTCCATGGACCGCAGTTTGGGGGCAAATTTCCTTAGTTACCTTGTCAAATTCTTCTTTATAGGAAAACATATCCCCAGCCTGGGCACAGATTTCTTCTGCAAGCAAGAAATAAGAACCTGTGCTTTTGAAAATAACCTTTGCTCTGAGGTTATAAAAACCAGACTAGAGGATATAAAGACCCTTAGGCTACAGCCAGAGCCAGCTCCCAGGGAACCCTAAAGTCAGATGGCCTCAGTTTACACATCCTCTCCTTTCCCCATAATTGTTGTGGCAGTAAAGACTTTGTACCCTGAGGTCAAACTGTTGGGATTCACATCCTGGTTTAACCACTGGCCAGCAGTGTGACCTTGGGCAAGTTACTTAACTTCTCTGAACCATGGTTTCTCATCTGCAAATGTATATAATAGTACATGTAAAGCTTTTATAATAGAGCCTGGCATATAGTAAATTCTTCAGTGGGTCCAATTACCTATGGAACATTCTTTCGCTGCACTGTCACTTGGCTGTCTAGGTTTTCTTGCCTGGTCTTGGAGTCACTGTCTGGGCATGCTGCTCCCACTTCACTCCCATTACCATCAAAATCTAATATCTGCATGGAACTTTGACATTTACAAAATGCTTTTATACTCTAACTTTCACATAATCTTCATATCAACCCTGGGGATTACCCCCGCTCTGCCTGATTGTTTTGGACAACTTAGCACCATTTTCTCTCCTCTATGCTTTCCCTATATCACAGGCCTGGAGTCCTGAGAACTAGATTTCCTAGAATTCTAACCAGCAGTTGACAGGTGTTCTACTTTTGTAAGAGTAACAGCAGAGAGGCACGTGTGGGAGTTTGCAGCAGTGGCGGGCAGGCATGCAGGCATGCAGGCACGCAGGCACGCAGCCGCAGAAGGCGGCTGGTATGGAGTGATGCCAGTAGCATTTGGGCATCCTCCTGTGGATCACCCCCGTTGCTGCTGCATTTGCTGACTTCCTAAATGACAGTGGTGACTTTCCCATTCTTTCACCACTTCAAAGTTCTCTAAAGACCTTGGGTCCTCTAACTCCCTATATGAAATCCCTTACTGTTGGAAATACCTATAGTGTTTTCCATTTTCCTTACCAAACCCAGACTGACATATCTACTTTATTTCAGATAACACGTATTGAGTACATACAACATGTCTAACAGTGTTTTAAGCATTTTACAGAAATTAACTTATTTAATCTTTATAATGCAGTTTGAAAACTGGCACTATTATCCTGATTTTTCACATAATGGAAACAGGTACCATGAGGTTGAGTTACTTGTGCATGATTATTACGAGGCTCTATTGATTCTCCTGATTTACTGAATGTTTACTATACACCTGGAGTTGTGCTATGGGCTTAAATAAACTGCGAGTCTCAGGTTTTCTAAAGCAACACAGGTAGTTAAAAGCCAAGAACAGATTCCTAGTCATTCCCAATGCCACATCCACTGTTTCTTTCTCTCGAACCTCTGATAATCTCTTGCACAGAAACAACTACCATGGAGATAAAAATAGATAGACTGATATAGTTAAAGGGTGTCTGGCTAAGAACTAGAGTTGTATGCCACCTGTTCCATATGATCCTTACATTTTACTAAAGAAATGGTTTTATTCTGAAGAATGAGCCTGTAATGGTGGATCTTGAGAACCAGCGGTAGTTTTTTATTATAATATAAGGCCGAAGTGAGGGGAAATGGGAAAAAGAAAAACAAAGAGAAGTAGGAGAAGGTGAATGACGCAAAAGGAGTGAAGAGAAAAATCAGGAAAAAGGAGCAAGAGGGAGGAAGAAGGAAGGCAAAGTAAGAGCTTTTCTGATCATCATACCTACCAGAAAAGGGAATTTCCATCTCTAATTTCTACCAATGGTTCCAATTCTGTCATTGCAGGGACTAAGTGCAGTTACTAAAATATTCATCCTTCTGCCCTAGATTTACTTCATAATGCACAATTCTCAGTGTTTAGTTATTTTTGTTGCTTGATAAAAATTGGACACATTCCAATTAATGCATATAGAATAGTCTAATATTATTATGTTGTATAAAGACTTCAAAAATATATGGGGTCTGTGCTTTTCCAAAGTGTAAGAATACAGATAAGGTTTCAGACAGTCAAAGAAAGATTGCTTTCATTAAATTATGCGGTTATTGAATTTTTTCTTCTATGCTGTACTCTCTCTGTTCTCAAAGCTGTCTGACACATGAGCAATCACTTGGGATGGGAATTTCCCCTCCATCTTTGGAAGTGATCCTTGGAGTGATACTATTTGAATAATTAGGAGATTCTTTACCGAAAGCCTGCAAGCAGTGAGGATGTGTTAGAAAGAGGTCAGATGAGCTGGTAAGGGTAGTGGAGTAGTGCCAGGGCCCTTTGGAGATGATGCAAGCTCTCTAGCCCTTGAGACATTTTGAAGCTGATAAATACTGATCACCTATTCTGTGCTAGGCACTTTAAAAAGCCTTTCAAAGTGGATGAGCGCATTCAATTCTCTTCCCCCCACCCCAATAGATAAGGAAATGGAAGCTTAGATAACCTTATCTGAGATGGTTGTTTCAGGGATGCCTTATACTCATTGTTCTTTATTTTTAACTAATTATTTTAAATTAGACCCATAAACCAAACTGCCAGGCCAATTGAACTTTTCAGATCACTGAATCTTAAATGGATTGGCTCAAGGATGAGAATTAAACCTGGGCCTTCAGCCTCTTATGAGATCTGTGATGTCTGCACAGGGATGCTATTAGAGGGACTGCAGGCTCTAAAGATCAGATCATATGATCCCTGAAGTCCCTCTCCCTCTTGAAGATTCTGGGATTACTTTGTACTTAAATGTTGATGGACAATGGGGGAGTAACTAGATAAATTCTTCCATCCATTTTCAGAAATCTTGACAGCCTCTAAAAAGAATGAATTAAAACCAAGAGTACCAACACAGGACCAAATTTACAACATGTTGTAAATTTGAAAAAGCAAACCGCAAATAGGTATTTCCATATACTAATACCATATATTTTCTTTGGAGGAAATATGGGGACATGAATACAAACGTGCAAACACACACATACGCAAGCATGGAAATAACACTAAATATAGAGGAGGAGCCTGGGACGGGAGATGGCAGGAAGAGGAATTTAGCTTCATTTGCAATGTTTTTCTTTTTTCCTTCTCCTCCTTTTAACCAGGAGGATATATTAATGTATTACTTATGGTATTAAAAATGAAAGGAAAAGTGCTGATAGCTATGAGGCTATTTCTCCCAGGTAGGGAATTTGAAGTTTAATCATGATTGATGAATGGGTCATTCATTCATCAATAGCCATTGAGTGCCCCCTATGCACCAACACTGTAAGGATATAGGGCAGGGTGGAAAGACAAACTGAGTTCTTCCCCTTAAGAAGCTTATGGTAGATAAACCAGAAATTATAATAGAGTATGAGGGGAGTTGTGAGGAGCACACAGCTCAGGTTGGGGGCATAAGCCTGAGCTTCCCAGAGTCTAAGGGATCTTAGAGTAAGGGATGAGTATTCCAGCCATAAGGGACAATATGTGGCAAAGTCTAGAGTAAACAGAAGCATGGCCTATTAAAAAAAAATTAAATAAGTTTATTACAGCTGCTAGAAGGTAGAAAGAATGGTGAGAGACAAAGCTAAAGATATAGACAATAGATAATACATAATAGAGGGTCTTAATGGGTCGTGTAAAAGAGTTCAGGCTTTAGTCTATAAGCGGTGGCGAGCCATTGGAGAATTTTAAGCAGATGAGAGGTTAGTGGTAGAATTTTGGATAGCTAAAGGAGTTTTCTGGGCTGGGTAGCTCTGAGTGGTCCTCAGAACACAGCACATAAGCTTTCTACTTATATACACCACAGTCTTGATTTCAAAGACGTACAACCAAATCAACTTGTAATTATCCGTATGGAGATTAATTGTTTTGTGGATTACCTGTGGCAGATGAAAAATGTTAACTCCAAACTGATTTTCCATTCTTGCATAGGACACTGATGGCTGCCTTTCTGTCATTATTCGCCAGCTCCCCTAGGCTTGCAAACTCATTTTAACACTGGATTGAGCCAAACCAAATTCAGCAGGGAAATCTCTGCTAAAAATGATTAACATAATGCATGAGAAAGCCAAATGTAAATGACTGCTCATTCAGGGGAATGCCCACAGCAAGCACCTATCCCATTCCTAAGAAAGCAAATGTCTACACATGTGGTTGACTCAGTGCAGCCACATAGGAAGTTGGAGACAAAGCATTTGGTGCCTCTGCATTTGAATCCTGGCTCCTCACTAGACCTATAATATTTGGCAGGTTACTTGATCCCTGAGCATTAGTCTCTTCATCTAATATGGATGATGCAAGGAAAATCTATGCACGTTTAGGATCAAAAGTCAGCAAGCATGCTAAAAATTGAAAATCAAGCACAGTCAAAATTGCACCTGAAAAATAAGACAATACCTTAAATCCTCTTTATATTGTGAAAACTAGGCACTTGGAAGCCCAGAAGCTTCTATTTATTATTATTTTTCCTTTTTCCTTCCCCAAATTTACCTGATTCACTGGAAGTTAAGGTCTAGTTTGAAAGGGTGAGAGAAAGATGGTGAATAGGGTGAAGGGCCAGGGATTTAGAGGTGCAATAAAGCGAAGATTTCTCTCTCACTATCTACATCGAGTTTCCTTCAAATAAGTTTAATGTGTGTTATGATTCAACTCCCGTTGTACCACTATAACTATTACAACTACCTGAAGTTTTTTTTATTGTGGATATTAAATGGATATATATAAATTACCCAGCATAAATTACGTGGTTTGAGGCCTTTCCTTATGTCTACTGGTCATGGATAATTGAGAACAGATTGCTGATCTCTATAAACCAGTCACTCTAGAATGAATCTTAAATAACAGAGTTGGAAGTTTCCTTAAAATAATCTAAAATGAAATGCTCAATTTATGGAGGAGGAAACTGAGGCAAGGGAGAGCAATGATTTACTAAAGCCACACTGCGAGTGAGTGACCGAGCTGGGACAAGGTCCAGCTCAACTGACAGATCAGATCTCCTTCTGTTCCTCTATGCTGACCCTTCACAGGAGCCTGGCTCCATCTGTCCAATGAATGAGACACCTCCTCCAACCCTAAGTTTACAAAATCTTTCTTTAAAATCATGCTCACATTAATGTAGCATGTGAGCGGAGTCTCTGGTTACTGTTAATTGATTACTTGGAAGGGAGAGGGGGAATTGTGAATTTGGGGACTTGAAGCTTCCCTAGAAGCTGAGAAATGTTATCCTTGGCTTCATGGCTGTATAAGTGTTTGTTACAACCCCTTCCTTATCCCCAAATTTCACCTCATTAGTTGTAAGTAGGTCCTTTTTGCATGTTTCTATAAAGACCCTTCTACCTCAAACCCACTGTATGGACAGGGCCCATTAAAATCTACCCAAGACAAAACACCTAGGTGAGTGCCGTCCTCTGTCAAGAATGGTACAAAAACTGGTCAGAACAGTGTGTCTTCACTACATTGACTTATCTAATCTAAGAGAAACAACATGATATTTCCTTGAGCATGTATGCCATCAGCTCAGACTAGTGTGTGATTTCTCTGAGGTTTACGAGAGCAATAATGAAAATTGCTCTCAGACTTTGAGTCTATACTCTAGGTGAGGATGTCTCTCTCCTATGTGGTGTGTATCATGTTGCTTGACTGGCTTATTGATGCCAAACACCTGCCTAAAAGTGTGGAATGTTTCTAGATGTTTCTTAGCATCCAAATGTATAGCATGCTCCAGCTACTGCTGCTTCTATCAAGTTGAACACTGAATCTCTGGTTCTGGAGTCACAGACTCGTAAACTTACTCTGATCATTCACGAGATGTGGGAATTGGTAGATTTAGAAAGCATGAGCCAAAGACTTTAGTGTCAGGCAGAAGGTCAAATCCTGGCTCTCCACTGACACAACTGGCAAGTTCCTTGCAGCCCTAGTTCCTCGTTTGTGAAATGGAAACAATGGCAGCAACCTCCTAGAGTCATCACACAGATGCGGTGATGCATGTAAGGCCCCTAATAAATGAGGGTGACATGGCAGGTGTGCAATGAAGAGTCTATTTTTTCAGAACACACAGGGAAGTTTCTGTCTTGTTTACCACTGTATCCCCAACACTTAATACATGACAGTAACTCAATAAATATGAATAAGGGAGTGAATAAATGAGTCCTTGAATGGTCTCTGATTTGCAGCTCTATAGGTGCTTAGAAAAGTCCTTGAAATCTGTTTGTAGTGAGAACTCAATTAATTAAGGCTCTAGCTTATACATAGAAAGTTAGAACCATTTCAAAGTTGAACCACTGTAAAGTCCACGTCCACCAACACCTGAACTAAGATTTCACTCTCTTTCATCATGTTGGCCTCTTTATGCCACCTGTCCCCTCCAGCCCACAGGAGAGAGTGGTGTGCAGGGGCCCTGTTACCTTCTCAGCCACTAAATACCAGGATGCTTGGGCCCTCAGCCTGGGGAGCTGCAGGTTCAGAAAACAGCACAGACATCTCTGCACTTTGCCAAGGATCCATGTTGTAGAAGGGTCCCTGATTAGCAGCAGCTGACACAGTCTCCCTCCCTCAATATCCCTCAGAAGTATGTGCGAAGCCACAACAAGGACCATCACTCACAAAAGCACCAAAGTCTGGCTCAGGCAGCTAATTTACTGCCAGAATTGAGAGGGAAATGCTATCTCCTACCAATAAAATGGAAATGAAAAAAATCCATTAAATGACCACCTAAACTATGTGGCTGAAAGGAAGCTAACCTATTGACATAACAGCATAAGGGATTACAGTCCATTTATTCTACCATGTACCCCTAATCCAGAAATGAAAAGCCAATACCTACCCAAATACAGAGTCGTCTTTTTTCTACTAAATGGATCATGGCTTGATCAACCAGAATGCTGTGCTCAAGCATTACCCCCAGCTCTCCACCCCTATTCCTACTGGCAACCACCACAATATATACATCATTATATACCTCATGACTTTTTATTCCAAAGGTAGCTGTAGTTCCTGAGTTTCAAAAATCTGAGAGCAAGAAACGAGTATGAAGTAGATGGAATGGTAGCGACATAATTTTCCTAAATATATGGTTCTCATAGGAAGGTGCTGTAATGGTGACAAAGATAAAGAAACTTGGATGCACATCAAACCAAGAATTGTCATTTTCTATCCATTGTATCTTTTCAAAATGTGAAATAACCAGAAAGTGGTAGTGGGTATTAATTATACTAGGTAAGATTAATTGAGCCCTTTTTATGTGCCAGGCATGGCTACAAGCACTTTATAAGTATTGACTCACTTTATTTTCCCAATTAGACCCTAAGAAGTACAGAGAAGTTACCCAGCTCAAAGTCACAGGGTTTTTTATATGCAGAACTGGGTTAAAAGATAACAAATAATATGAAAACCCAATAGAATTGACTGAAAAAGATACGTGAAATAAAGAAATTACAGCAGAACCCAAAAATGCAACAGAAGGATGGAAATTTACATTAGTAGCACATAGAAGCAAAATGAACAATGGAAAACTGAGTCAGGGATACAAAAAAATAAAATGAGAAAATGAGAAAATGTCTAAGAAGGCAAGAAAATGTCAAATCAACAAACAACAATGTCAGAACACATAATACACAGAAAGGACAGAATTTCTATCTGTATGTATTAGGAATAGAATCAGTAAACAAAGATACCATAAGTTCTTCGTGGCTAAAATAACATAAAACATAAAAAGATTAGTCATAATTGTATGATTAAAAAATCTCATTGTACTCCATAAAATGGAAAAAAACAGTGAAGAGAAATCTTTTCCTAGATACAGCCAGCTAAATTTATCAAATTAAGGATTAGTAAAATTATTTAAGACAATTAAATATTTTTACTCATAAGAAATTAAGAGCATCACCCTCAATCCTATATCAAAACAAATTTCAAATAATTTAAAGAGTTAATTTAAAAATGAGCCAAATACAAACTTAGAAAAAATCGTACTAGTATTGTTTGGATTTTTGAATGAAGAACATTTTTCTTTTTGCTTAGAGCAAAAAGTAATGGGAAAAAAATCACAAAAGAAAACATCAATGGATTTGACTAATACCATTTAAAATTTATATCCAAAACAACCTAATCAAAATTTAAAAGCACAAAAGAATAATATTTCTTGCAAAAAAATGGGTTACTATTAATAAGAGAAAGTAAGAGACAGACATTTTGCATTTTAATAGAGAAGCAATACTCACTTCAATTATAAATATATATGAATATGAAACTTACAAAACAAAAACACCTATATCCCATAACCATTTTGAAAATGTTCACCTAGTAATCAACAAAATGAAAAATAAAACGTGGATGCATTTTTGCTTTTTAAATTGGCAAAACAGTGGAGGGAGCAGTTTCCTGTCTAACAGTTTCTTTTTGGAGGTCAGTTCTTCACTGGGTACCAAGAATACTAACAGTGTATACATTTGGCTCACCAATTCATTTCCTAGGAATTAATCCCATGCAACAATCAAATAAGTACATCAAGATATATGCAGGAGGACTTTCACCAAGCACAGAATAATCTATCTATCTAATGCTAAGTTATTTTAAAAACCACCATCAACATCAGTCCTCAAAGGTGTTTTGAACTTCTGAATTTTTGGAGCACGTTCTCAAGTGTCACCTTCTTTAATTTTTGAAATAACTCCATCAGAATAATAATGCCTATTATTATTATTATTCCCACCGAAAGATATTGGAAGACAAAAATGGTAGGTCAAGTGCAGTCTGAGTTAAAGGTCACAGAACCTTTTCTCTGATGTCTGAAATCATGCCATTAAGATATGAAAATATAACGACAGAATTGGAAGGGTGGATCACCTCGACTAACTCCTTCCTCTTATAAATTAAATAACTGGCATTTAGAGAGTGGAAGTTACTGAGGTTCGCATGGTGATTCTGGAACATTCTTTCTCTTGCACTAACTCACTGTAAAGTGCAAACCTTCCTGGGAAGGAGGACCTGCTCTCAAAGCTCTTCTATTTTCTGTTTGTTAGCTTATTAACTAAAATGCAGGTACCTTAGAGGTTGGAAATGGGACACGTGATGGGTCACTCGTGGTGGAGAAACAGGGAACTGATACCAGCTGCCTAATCTACTGCTCAGGCCAGGGCAGGCTCTGATTTCTCTTGAGACTTGGAATTCCTGGCTAAGGCAGCTGTGTTGGAGATCCCACATCTGCCATTTCAGGCCCACCAGGTGTTTACTGGCCTCTGAGCATTCTCTGGAAGGACCCTGGACAGCTCTCCAAAGAGACAATCCCATCAGACCTTCCCTAAACAGACTCAAACAGAACAAGCACAAATGTCTTCCTGGAGAGTCCATGGGGAGCTGTATGGAGAGATTTTAAACCTGGTCTCAGCCGCTATCCTTGGCTGCTCTGAATCCACTTGGTACACATTTATCAGATATTTATTTAAAAGAAGAAGCCCGAAAGAATTGGTTTGGGGAGCTAATTCAGGTCTGGAAGATAAGTCCTGTTTGGCTTTCATGTCAGGTGTCATCGTATTTGATAAGAGCAGACCAGTATTAAGGAAGCCAGAGCCCACCTGGAACACTTCAAGCTCATTTCCTGCTGGCCGGGGCCACAATTTCTTGATCAGTTCCCTTAGGGCCGCTTTGTCAAATCCCTGCTCTGCCACTCATCCTTAGCCTCTGCCTCAGCCTCTGCCCCCAAGCTGGGAGAGGCAGACCAGAGGGGCTCCATAGGGCAGGCCTCAACTGAGGGAGCATGTCCTTCCTTCCATGTCTCTGCCTCCTGCTGAGCCCAGGTCTTCACTCCGAAAAGAGGAGGTCTCCTATGGGCTCCCTCCCTGCCCCTCTCAATTCCCCCACTACGCTACCAGATAACACTCCCTCCTGCCCTATGAACAGACTCATTTAGAGTTGTTTATAGCTCTGGATCTCAGGAGCAGTATTTCTACAGGCAGTAATCTGTTACTATTAAAAGCAAGTGTTCTGAAGTTTGTGAATGATTTCCTTTTTATTTTTTTAATATGAGTGCATTCAAGGTTATATCTATAATAAAATCCCTTACTCTTGTGCATTGTGCATTCTAGTGCATTTTCTTCAGAGACAGCAGACAGAGCTCCCAGCCCCCAGGGGCACAGCGCACACCCATGGGAGGGCGATGCCCACGTGAGCTCCACTCACCCTTTCTGGCAGCCCAGGGCTAACCACTCGGGACTTCTTGTTTAGAGCTTTGTGAGGCATGGCTGTTTGCACTGAGCAGGGAGTAAGAGCTCCTTAGGGCAGGAATATTGCCTTATTGTCCTCTGGACTCCAGCCCCATACACAGTGCCTGTAACCAGTAAGTGCTTAGTCATCATAGATTCATTCACAGAAGGTGGTGTTTTGACTGAAAAGGTTATTGACTAACTGAGACCTGTATCATGAACATGCATAGAGCAAGGCTGTGTGGAGTCAGGTCTGAATAGCAACTATACCCAGTCCTCCATCTCCTCAGCCCTCCACTGTGGCTTTCCTAACCCTATCTGCTCTCCAACTTCAGTTTAATATATCTCCAATATTTCCACCTTTTGTGAACTACAGAGTATCTAGAATTGCCTTTCTCTGAACCCCTATTTCATTGTTTGGCTAACTTGATTGCTGAACATTTACTAAATGCTCAGGTATTCCATGAGCATGTTCTGCTTTTTGTCTACACTAAGTGCTTCTCAAGGGCAGGCATCATGTCTTCTGCCTCTGTGCATATATATACTTCCTCCTTCCAGCACTGAGGACTCAATTGCGCTCTATGAGCATTTGAACTGAGTTGAACCATACATAGACATAATGATAGTATTTGGGTGTCAGAGAGATCTGGATTCAAATCCCAGCAAATCTCATTAGATGCTGTGTGATCTTAGGCAAGTTACACAATCTCTCTGACTTAATTTCCTCAACTTTAAGGTGGACATAATGTTCACCTTGTTATAGGCCATATCTTACAAGAAATGCCTGTCCTTCTCTCACATGCCTCCTGACTCCCCCACTCCTCACCATATTTTGAGCCCCTAAGAATCATTAGCAGGTCAATAATGCCATAAGGTCCACCAATGTATTATCATTAGGGATTGCCAGTCCATTCCCAATGGCCTCGTAGAGCCAGAATGGGGGCAGGCAGGCCAAACCAGTTACAAGCACCATTGTAGTCTGGCTGCCTGTGGGTGCAGTAACCAGAACAATAAGACCCTAAGCAACCACGAGGACCTCAAAGTAGCTCATATTGCCCCTCAGATTGGGGGCGGGGGGGCGAGTTCTCTCAGCACATCTAGCTCCCCCAGGAAGGGATATTTTAGTATACCTAAGGTAATAGAAAGGCTGAGTATCACACTGTTATCCTTAATTCCATATCCTTCACCTCAACCCCAAGTTCTGCCCAGGTTCCACATTATGTACAAACAACCAGCAGAGGGATGTGTCTTTTCTCAAATTAACACACACACACACACACACCTGTAACAGCAAATTCGCCAAAAGTTATAATGTGCCAGACACAGAGCATTTTACAGGTTTTTTTTCATTCTTACTCCCCTCAAATCTGGGATAGGTATTATGATTACTTTCTGTTTAGGAACGAGGAGAGGCAGGCATGGAGAGGGTAACTTATGCGAAATTGGAGAGAAAGAACTGGGTAATAACCATGCAGTCCAGCTGCTGTAGGCCATCAAGCCTTCTTGGATGGTCCCATGAAACAAACAGCCACCACTTGTGGACACCTGCTACAGGATGTTAGCTATTTCAGATATTATGATTTCTATATTTCTGAAGGGGAAATTAGAGATTTGAAAAGTTAAGTGACTGACTCAAGATCACACAGGCAGAAAGTGATGAAACAGGAATTTAAAGTCCAGCCTTTCTAATATGCCTCACTGCATCCAAGAGGACACTTTTCCTTTGGAAAATGGGGAGCAGAAAGAAAGAGAAGCTCCATGAGATTAATTAATTACAAAAGGAAATATCCTCAGAGAGTGGTCCTAGCTTCCTCCTCCTAAGGAAGACCCTGAAGAGACACATTTCTCTTTTCTCTTTGTTTCCTCCTCCAACATCTGCCAGTTAAACATCACCTTGAAGTTTATTACTTTCTCATGTTTCGGGTTCCATGTTAAGTACAATTTCTGCAGCATTTCCCCCTTCCTCCTCCTGTTTTTCTTCCTCCTTCTGCTCTTCTTCTTCCTCTGTCTTGAAGCATAATGTTGTTCATTACTATCCCTGGAACCTCTCCAAGACAAACACTGCCGGGAGAAGCCATTGTCTTGTCAAAAAAGTCCATTAAGGCTGTCAGGCTTCCTAACAAATCAATCAGGCTCCAGGAGGCCTTTCAAAACGATATCATTTGCTATTCACGCAGAAACAAATAACTATCCCAGGTGAGCAGCAGAGGCACAGACCATGTGCCAAATTGCACCACGGTCTCAGGAAAACAGCTGACATTTTCTACACACAGACATATGCTTATTTCTCTCTTCTTAAACAAAACAAAACAAAACAACCCTTTTCTTGACCCCTATTTCCCCATCAGCTATTACCCCATTCTTTGTTCTCCTTTACAGTCATGTTCCTTGAAAGAGAGGAGTCTGGACTCGCTGTCACCAATTTCTTCCCATTTTTTATTGTACCAACTCCAATCAGTCTTCGATTCACCCTTCCCTAAACACTGCCCTTTTCAAGGTCATCAACAACCTCTGGTTTGCTTTGTGCAATGATACTCTATCACTCCTCATCTTCCTTGACCTATCAGCAAAACTTGATCACTGTCTTTTTTGTCAGAGTACACTAACTTCTGTAACAATTAATCCCCAAATCTCTGTGGCTGAAAATTATGAAGGTTTATTTCTCACTTGTGACACATTCCAATGTGTGTATATGTGTGTATGGGGTGGGAGGAGGCAGGCGGTTACTGCTCCACCCAGTAATTAGGGGACAAGTCCTCCCATCTAGAGGCTCCACTATCCCCTGGGGTCATCAGGTTCTCCACTGCTCTAAGATAGCAGGAGATTTTATTGACCAGGCCTGGAAATGGCATACATCACTTCCACCCATATTTCACTGTCTAGAACTCAGTCAGATGGATGCACCTAACTTCAAAGGAGCGTGGGAAATGTAATCTAGTTATGTGCCCAGGAAAAAGAGGAACCGGTTTTGGGAGCATCTTACATCTACATTTTCTTCACTTTATTTCCAGAAACTTTGCTATCTTAGTTTCCTTCTAACACACTGACCATTTCTTCTCAGTCTCTTTTGCTCATCTCAACTCTTCTCTTGAGCATCTTAACATCCCATGGCTTGAAGACTAGCTGAATACTAACAATTCCTGATTTATTTCCCCAGTCAGACCTTCCTTCCAAAACCCAGACTTGGGTATCTAATTGATTACTTCACATCTCCACTTGGATGTCAGAAGACATAGCAAATGGAATATTCTAAAGTGAATGCCACTATTCTTTCCCAAATCCACTCTACAGCCTTTCTCAACTCAGGTCATGGCATCTCCATCCTTACAGCTGTCTGGGTCCCAAACCTTGGAGTCACCTTAGATGCCTTTGTTTCTCTCACATCTCAAATAGAATGCATCAAGAAGTCTCATTAGTTCTATCTTTAAAACATATCCACTAAAAAAATCCCACTACTTCCCACTCCTTGAGGTATGCCACCAGCACACCCCATTATATTACTGCAGTAGTCTCCTCATTGGCCTTCTTGATATTGCCCTGGTCCTCCTACAGTCTATTCTCAGTAAAGTAGCCAGACATATCCTATCCGAATGTAAGTCAGATCAGGTCGCTCCTCTGCTCAAAACTCTGCCAATGGCTTCAATTTCACTCAAAGGAAAAGCCAAAGTTCTCACCATGGTCCACAAGCCACACTTGATCTGCTCAGCCCCATTACCTCTCTGACCTCCAGACTTTCACTAAACGGTCAGGTAAGTTCTCACCTCAGAGTAAGTTCCCTATTGGACGTTCCCTCGGTCTGAAATGTCCCTTGACCCAGAACACATGGCACAACCTCAGCTTCCTTCAAAATCATCTTCACATATTGAGGCCTTCTTCAATACTCCCAATCTCCCTCTCCCTGCTCTACCTTTTCAGAACTTTTTTTCCTTTTCATTTTTTACCCAACTTATTATATAAATTACTTATTTGTTACATCTGTGGATTATAGTCTGTGTCTTGCTCTCACCACTCCTAGGATATAAGTTTTATGAGGGCACAGAACTCTTTTGAGTTCACTGATTTGTACCTAAGTTCCTAGAACACAGCTTAGCATGTATTAGGGGCCTAGTACATATTTTTGAGTAAATAATTAGTATTTTGCACCACCAAAAGTTACAGAGTATTCACGGTTACTCTTGTAGTGGCCAAGAGATATGCCACTTTGATTTCTCATAATTCTGTTCCAGTCCTGTCACTCAAAAGCTTCCCTGGCCCCCCACTGAGTACAAACTCTCACACTGGCAGTGAACTTGCTCCGCATTTTTGTCTTATTGTTCCTTCTTCACTATAGCTCTTACTTCCTCCCAACACAAGGCCTGTGTGCTAGGCAAAGGGACTGAGGCTGTTACATTGACATGACCACAGCTTTCTTTCCTGTGTCTCTGCTCCTGACTTTCCTTCTCCTTTTGAATAAAGTCCCTGGGACCCAATCATCTTCCAATAGCCACTTCAAAAATTATTCTTCACACTGAGGCTTCCTCTGATGTCCTCAAATGAACTGAGACCACATTAAACTTTAAATGCCTCAATGGTCTTACGTCTATCTCTCATGTCAGTCTTCTTCTCTGAGCAAATGCTTTGAGAGCAGGATCTTTGTTATATTCCCTTTAAGTAACAAGTAGAGTACTTTATATTCACTTATCTAGCATTTCATTTAGCAGACATTTTTGTTCAATGCTAGGATGGAAGACCTAGAAGCAAAGTCGCCTTCCCCACCTTCAGAGTGCTCACAGTTGAGCGAGTAGAGAGATGGATGAACAATCAGTTCCAAGGTCATGTTATCAGGGTCCTGTATTACCAAGTATTGGGTGATGCGTCAACTGGGACTAGCGGGGAAGGGCTGGAAAGGCTTAGCAGAGGTGGTGACACCTGAGCCAAGGCCTAAAGAAGTAGGTGTTGAAAAGAAAAAGCAGTGGTGGAGGAGAGATGTCTTAGAGCAGGAACTCAATAATATTTGCTCAATTCAATTCAGTCATTGAGAAATGTTCTGTCTTTGATGCTCTTTTAAGTTTCAGATTATAGATACACAATGTCTTAACGAGATTAGGGGAATGTTGGAACAAAAACCACTTTTTAAAAACCTGATAGCAGGATTTTTCATGTCAAAATAACCTTTTTAATACTTCCAGATGCTTTTACACCCATGAAATGTTTTGTTATTTTCATAACTATCCAATAGATATAAAAAACATGGCACATCCATTTCACAGATTTAAACATAAATTAGAAATGTTGTATGCTTTGTTCACCATAAGTAAGCTAACTCTGTTTTAAACACAGGCTCCCTTTCTTCCTCTCCTAAGACTTTCTGCTACATTTGGATGTTGTTACCTGGAGTTTAAGGATGAAGTAGTTTAGGCGCTTCATGTATCCTGTAAAATTTCCGTGAAATTCTCCAAGCATTTTTGGAGGCACTAAGTTCTATATCTTTGATTAGATCTCACAAGGACTGTGATTTTTAAAATGTGTACAAACCACTGCACCATACCACAACCAAGTCTATTTAGAAGGAGCAAATAAATCTTGGTAATTATGATGACCTTGAACAAGAACAAACTTGGGACCAGTTTATATAGCTCCTAACTAGAACGGAGCTCCCAGGGGAAGAAGCATGAAGCTACATGTAGAATACAGACTGTTCTAGGCTAAACTGTCTTGTGCCTACACCGAAGGTCTCCTAGGAAATACCTGGAAATAGCTCCAGCTGTTCCAATCTTAACATAAATAGTGCCCTCCAGCCAAAATCCGAACTCTGTGCAGTGTTTAGGTTCAGGGCCACCAAATTTTAAAAGGCCTCTGCAATTTCTAACACCTACTGTCAGATTTGGATTAAATGTCACTAAAGTCTAATGAAGTGATTGTTAGAATCAAACTCTACTGAGTCCATCTGAGGTGCACTCATTTAGTTTGCTCATCCCAGCAGGCCACAAACTTTAGAGAACATTGGTCACCTGTGGTGCTTGTTAGTCACCTAGCTATGCAAAACTCACCCCAGGCTCACTGACCTGATGTTTCAGGAGGCCAGCTGCAGACAAATGTGGCGACTCTGGGGTGGAAAGAAATTGGGAGAAAAGACATCCAGGGTGTCCCGACCATCCCTGGTGACAATAAGCACCTGGGCCAGGGCCTGTGAGGCTCCACATTTGATAAGCACCCCTGCTGATTGGAAACGCTGATCTATTTAGTGGCTTCCGAATCTGGCTGGGCATCAGAATTACCTAGAAAGATTCAAAATAATTCTGATTCTCAGGTCCACTCCAGACCTACTGAATTGAATTCTAGGAACGAAGCCCACAAATGTGTTTTTTAGACAGCCCTCCAGGTGATTCTGATGTTCAAGCATGAAAATGGATGATTAGATAAAGGGTCACTCTGCCAGAATAAGCCTGGACATCCACAAAGCCTTTTTCTCATTCCCTCCCAAAGACAGCCCTGACCACCTCCCCCATCTTTTGTTGGTCAGCGGCCAAGTGGCTGGAACAAGTCTGAGGTGATACTCTGCCTACTTCAGAGACAAAATAAACTGAGTCTACAGACAGAATGACTGTCGGAGACCACACAGCTTGCACGTGGTAGACTGTGGTTTTCCACCTACTGGCCCTGTCACCCTTATAGGGACTTGGGAGAGAGGGATTAGCATCTAGGTGGAAGATGAGCCGATGATAAATCCCGGCACTCGGTGGGTTCTGATCAGGCCTTGGGGAATCAAACCCGGAATCAAATTCAGACCCAGGCCCTGTGCCTGAGTTTATTCATCTATAAAATAGGGGTAATAGTAACTTCAGCATAATGAGATTTTTCACAGAAAGGAGGTGGCAAGCTACTACCCATGGGCTATATTCAGCCAGCCTATTTTTTTTACAGCCTGTAGGCTAAGAAAGGTTTTTACACTTTTAAATGATTACATTTTAAATGGTATAGTAAGTACCTACTAACAGCCTGGATGTTCCCTCTTGACCTGCAAAGCTTAAAATATTAACTTTTGGACCCTTTAAGAAAAAGTTTGCTGACTTCTGTTTAGAGGGTTAAATTAAATAATCTATGTGAAATGCCTGGTATATACTATGTGCTATTATCTTTATAAGAGCTTTTAAAGCTGAGAACATCCCCTGGCTGGAAGCCAGTAAGAAAGTAAGGACTTCAGTCCTACAGCCACAAGAAGCTGAATTCTAACCTCAGCCAGTGAGCCTGGAAGAGGACCTCAGCCCCACATGAGAATGCAGCCCTGCCAATGCAATGGTTTCAGCCACATGAGACCCTGGGCAGAGGACCCAGCCACACCGTGCCCAATCTCCTGACTCAGACTCACAGAAACTGTCAGATTATAAATGGATGTGGTTTTAAGCCATTAAACTTGTGGCACTTTTGCAGCAAGTGAAAATTCATATAGGCCTTCAGACACCAAAAAGCTGACCATTTTCACCAGGAAAAGGCACTCTGACTTTCCCCTCATACTCTGCAAGTCTCCCCTTTACTTTTCTCTGCCTCATCTTACAAGTTTCTTGCCATCCATAAAGCCATACCTGACTCTTCCTGGCCCTTTGGTATTTTGCAGTTCTTGGAACACATGGCACTTGTTAGTACCATTCATTTGTGCCAGGTGCAGGGAATACTGAAATGAACAAGTCAGGGCTCCTAGTACAGGCGGAGCAGGGTATGGTAATAGACTTGTGCTGGGTCTGTTGTGCTCAGCAGTGTTCACTGAGGTCTGTGTGTGCCTGATGCTCTGCTCAGCCCCGATGACGCAGAAGTCAGTCGGCCTGCAAAAAGCTCACTCGATCTTGTGACTGGCCCAGCCTCATAGCATCTAAGGCTATAGCAGTGTCATTTACTTCAGACCCAGCTCGAAATGCTTCCCCATCAAGAGGTTGCCAGGTCCTTTAAGGTAGGAACTGAATCATGCCCACACCTGCATTCTACTCCATGACTCATAAAGAGTAGACAATTTAATTTACCAATTGAATTTACCAATTCTCAAATGCCCTCCTCTCTAACATTTAAGCAAATTCCTACCTGCTTTCCTTCCACTGACCTTCACAAAAGCATTAGCAATGAATCTTCAATACACTGAAGGTCTATTCTCCATAATTATAAAACACTAGATAAAGTTAAATTCTCATAAAACAAACACAATTTAAGTGGTTGAAAAATTTAATCTGTTGCCACTGTGTGGGTTAATCTATGTGTATGTAGGGGTGTGTGTGTGTGTGTGTGTGTGTGTGTGTGTGTGTGTGTGTGTGTGTGTGTGTGTGTGTGTGTGGTTTTGTGAAGTAATATTTAGCCTTTGAGTAATTTTTTACTCTGACCTCCTCTGGTCAGCTGGGCCAATCCAGGAGAATGAAGGCATGGTAAGGCTTATGTGGTCTACTCATGCTGAGGACTCAGCTGTTCTTGTGATTGCCAGAGTCTACGTGTTCATAATACAAACAATTGTTGGTAACACAAATATTTTAGTTTCACTGTTTGCCAATCTACCTTCCCCAAAGGCAACAAAACATTATGAAATATACAGCTGGGGCCAGCCCATGGAGACACAATCATTGGCTAGCTCAGAATGAGCAACTTAATTATGGTAAGAAGTCAAAAGTTAACAGGACCATCAAATAAGGCCCAGATACAATATGATGTAAAGACATTTTTTTTCTATTGCAGAATGCATAAAGTGACTACACATGTCCTTGCTGTATAATTTATTGATGACTTATGAAAACTCTCTGTACTTTTGCTTAAAGCTTCAGTGCAATTCAGATACTTTCATGCCTACTTCAAGATCCACAAATGAAATTCTAAAGTTTCCCAGGATCCATAAGGTATTAAATGTAGAAATACCTTAGAGATAATTCAGTCTAATACTCTATCCCTTAATTTACACATGAGAAAACTGAAGCTCAAAGAGAGAAAGTAATTTTTTCAAGGTTACATTCTGAGCTAGATGTAGACTAGAAACTAAAACCAAGGCTTCCTGCCTTCTAGATCAGGGTTC
Source organism: Pteropus medius (assembly GCF_902729225.1). Lineage (NCBI taxonomy): Eukaryota > Metazoa > Chordata > Mammalia > Chiroptera > Pteropodidae > Pteropus > Pteropus medius. The sequence continues at coordinate 11,849,504 of NW_024349803.1, read as the reverse complement.
TCAATTTCAACACTATTGATGCTTTGGGTCAGATAATTCTTTGGTGTCGGGGGCTGTGAAGTATAATGCAAGATGTTTAGCAGCATCCCTGGTCTCTATCCACTAGATGCCATAGTAATCCCTCAGCCCATTAAGAAAACTAAAATATCTCTAAATATTGAGTGTCTTCTGGAGGGCAAAATCGCCCCTGTTTGAGAACCAAGGATCTGAATGAATGATGCCGATCTATGTGAATTGTGGCTCTAACATTTACCTGTCTGTGTGACCTCTGCAAGTCACTCACCTTTCTGAGCCTGAGTTTACTTATCTTGAAAGTAAAAATAGTGCCAATTTTATAGGCTCATGTGACTGGTGAATGTAAATAAAGTTATGTAAGTCTCTCAAGCAAAGTACCAGGCACACAGTAGGCTGGCAGAAGCTATTATTTTTTTTATTATTTTTACGACATGTGGTAGTCTGACACCAGTCTATTTCCAGCAAGCTCTTTTGCCTCTCTGCAATTTGCTGTAAATGCCACTGAACAATCATTTCATAGTGGGGACAGCTACTTTGGCAGCAGTGAGCTGAGACTGTGGCCTTCTCACATTTGGAGGAAAGGCAGAGTACTTGCAAGTCAGGCAAGGTTGTATTTGTTGTGCAGGAAAACAAACTACGTGCTATTTATTTGTTTTTGTCATGTTTCTAAGCTTCCTTATCTCCAGCTACAGGGTTCTGCAAAGTAAAATTCAATTAGTATTTATCATCCTGTTCCTAGCTGAGTAAGTCAACTTCTTTTATTGCCCAAACTCATAAAAAATGTGGAATTGCCAAAGACCTCTGAAGATTTCAAGGTTTTGAGATGGAAAAGGCCTGCACGTAAAAGGAGAAAAGTAATTTTTTTTCATAACAAAAATAACTATGCTGCCGTTGTGATCACAGATTATGCTCAGATATGAATATAAACAGAAAGTTCAATTCCAGGGTTTTCAAACTTTGGCTTCATCACAAAATCTGTGTGTGCAGAAACCCAGTACTTGACAGTGGAATAGGCCTTGCTATTCAGGCCGTCTTTCTCTGTTTACACACACTCTCTCTGTTTACGCTGGTTGGGATTCCTAAGGACTTGAAGACACTGTATGCATTTTCAGAGCAAGGATTGAGTAACTTATATCCATCTTGATGCCCAAAAAGAGTCAAAGAAATTTGTGTTGGTGACTTCTTGGGTCCATCCCTGTCTCCTTTCTCCCCTGGAAATACCAAGTGGTACTCATTCCATTCCAGCCCCTGGTTTGATCGGGCAAGTTTCATGCTAAGCCAACTGCCCTTGACCTTCACTCCCATCTCTAGGATCTGACCATGCAATGGTAACTCATGGCCAAACCCTGCATCCAGATGTCAGCCCTCTTGTTTCCTTGACTTTCATTAGTGTGACTGTATTTTTCCCCTTGCCCTCCCAGACCATGAGGTTTGGGACAGTTCTGCTATCTCCAACAATAGCCAGCTGTCAGGACAGGGTGCTCTGATGAAGCTAGGAGGCACCTCTTTTCTCCTCTAGCTGTCATCTGAGCCAGTGAAACTGCCCCTAGGTATTTTTCTTAGACAACCAGAAAGATGACTTTGGATTCCTAAGGAAATCCACTGGACTAACCATCAGAAAGATGGTCCACCTAGGGAGCTGCCCATAGAGTTACATCTATTTCTGAAAATTTCTTCTCCATCATGAGGCCTACTATAGAAGAATGTGTTCATGAAAGCTCCACAGTGAGAAGCCCTTGTCTGTCTATTTCATCACTGTATTATAAGAGACTCAAGGATTTCTTATAAATTAATGAATGAACAAATGTGGGATAGGGCAAATGCTCCTCTTTGTCAGTATGCAAATCTCCAAGTGTAGTAAAACCACAGTCCTTCACTCTCATTGCCTGGTGAGCTTAAACCAGAGGTGGCCTGGGACCAAGTTCTGCCAGCAGTTTTGTTTAATCTGTAGATTGTCTGTCTTACACAGTGCTTTATAGATAAAACTGAATTACTTACTTAAAAAAAAAATTTGGAAATTTTACACAAAACTCTAGATTTCTGGCTTCTTTTGAAAATGACAAGCCCTGGTAGCTCTGGGCTTACATTTATATGTGAAAAAAAAATATTTTTTTACTTATTCTTCTCACTAAGTACAACTAAGAACCCTAAAACAAACATAAGAAGACTATTAAAGTTGGAGAGAAGGCAAACTGGTTAGGGAGCTTGGGACCTGCAAAACAACATGGTAGTGAGTTTCCTTTTTTTTTTTTTTTTTCATATAACCCAAACTTAGACCTAAAGAAGCCAACAACTCAGAAATACTAACAGGTACAGAGACAAAAAAAGCTCCCTGCAAAAGTTTGCTCTCTCTAGCCAAAGGACAAGGAAAGCCAAACAAGACAGATAACTTTCAGAAAACAACCACTCTACTTAGATAAACACTACATTAGCAATTGTGGCCTTACCCCTCCATATATCAGAGAAAGTTGAGTAAGGATCCTAGGCCAAACCTTCATGAGGCTGTAATTAGGTACTTCAAGACCCTAGCTGAGGTGATGTGACAGAAGTTTGAGTAGGGAGCTGGGATTTTCATCCCCGATGGCCAGTGATGAGGACTCTCTAACATAGGGCTCCCCAACCCCTGGAGCTGCAGACTGGTACCGGTCTGTGGCATGTTAGCAACTGGGCTGCACAACAGGATGTGAGTGGCAGATGAGTGAGCAAGCAAAGCTTCATCTGTATTTGCAGCCACTCCCCAGCACTAGCATTATCACCTCAGCTCCACCTCAGATCGTCAGGCATCAGATTCTTGTAGAAGCACTGGTACTTGTTGCCAAAAGGTTGGGGGCTGCTGCAGTCTAACAGACCACATAAGGAACCTGCATGTCCAACCTCACCTGGCAGTAATGAGGGGCCCTCTCCCCTTCTAACTGCAGGTATCAGAATAAGCTTAGTAGAAAGGTAGGACATTCACCATTGCCCAGATCTAATGAGACCATTTCCACTGCAGTGTCACTGAAGACCATGTGGGAAACTGGAATTCCCACCCCAGCAGTAATGAGGAGGCCCCCTTCAGGTATCAATGAAAGCCAAGTAGAGAATCTGGACTTTTCCCTACAGTTGGAAATAAGGAGGTGATGCCCACTCCTTCCTTTGCAGGCACAATGTCAGAAAAAGCCAAATAAACGGAAGGTTTAAATAAGATCCAGAGTCTCAGAGAATAATGTAAAGTTTTCAGGTTTCAATAGAAAATCACTCATACCGAAAAACACAGAAGATCTCAAATTGTATGGGAAAAAGACAATCAACAGATGCCCCTGATGAGATAACAGAGATAAGAGAATAATGTGATAAAAATTTTAAAGCAGTCATGATAAAAATGTTTTAATGATCAATTATGAGCATGTATGAGTCAAAAATAGAAAGTCTAAGCAAGAAATTAGAAATTTCCCAGTAAAAAAAAAAAAGGGTAAAGAAGAACCAAATGGAAACTTCAGAATTGAAAAACAACTTCAAAAACTCAGTGGATGAGATCATCAGCAGAATAGAGGAAAGAATCAGTGCACTAGAAGAGAAGAAAGTACAAATACCCAATCTGACCCAGAGAAGAAAAATAGACTAAAAACAACAATAACAACAAAACAGAGGTTCAGTAACCTGTGGGATTATAAGAAAAGATCTAACATTCATGTCATTGGAGTCCTAAAAGGAGAGGGGAAAAAAAGAGCAGTACTGAAAAAATACTCAAAGAAATAATGGCTTAAAACTCCCCACATTTGAAAAGCAACACAAACCTAAAAATTCAAGTAGTCGAGTGAATATCAAACAGGATAAATTTTAAAAAATTCATGCCGAGGTGACATAATTAAACTTCTGAAAAGACATAGAAAAATTTTGAAAGCAGCCAGAATGACAGGGGATTTCTAACCAAAAATCAAGGAAGCCACAGTGGAGGGCAAAATATTTTCAAGTCCTGAAAGAAAAGAACTGTCAACTCAGAATCCTATACCCAGAAAAAAATATGCTTCATGAATGAAGGGGAAATCAAGACATTCTGATATAAAAGAAAACTAAGAGACTTTGTCACCAGAAAACCTATTCTGAAAAAAATAACTAAAGACAATTTTTAAAACAGAAAAGAAACTGTAAAAGAAGAAACTTTAGAATGTCAGGAAAGAGGAAAGAGCACAATAATAAAAAATATGGGTAAATACAATAGCCTTTCTTCTCCTTTTGAGTTTTCTAAATTACATTTGGCATTGTAGCAGAGATTATAACACTCTTTGATGTGACTCTAAACATTTGTGGAAGAAATATTTAAGACAATTATAAACAGAGGAGAGTGAAAGATCTAAATGGAGGTAAGATCCTTAAACATCATATGAACTGATAAAATAGTGACACCAGTAGATTTTTATAAATTACATGCATATACTAGCTAGAGCAACCACTAAAAAGCTATATAAAAGGTGCACTCAAAAGTACTATAGAAAAATAAAAAATGAATTCCAAAACATGTTCAAATAACTGACAGGAAGGCAGGAAAAAGAAAACTGATACAAAAAAAAAAAAAAAGAGAGAAAATACACAGAAAACAATGAATGAAATTATAGACTTAAACCCTAACATATCAATAGTTACATTAAATGAGATGGCCTAATACACAACTTAAAAACAGAGGTTGGCAGAGTAAATTTAAAAACAAGAACCAATATACTGTCTATAAGAAACTTACTTCAAATATAATGATAGAGGCAGATTTAATGGAAAAAATATACATCATGTAAGCATTAATTAAAGGAAAGCAGAGTGGCTATATTAATATCATATAAAGTAAACTTAAGAGTAAAAAAATTACGAGAGACAGAGAGAGACTTTATATAATGATTAAAGAGTCAATCTACCAAGAAGACATAGAGCAATCGTAAATGTGTATGCACTAAAGAACAGAGCACCAAATATATGAAGCAAAAACTTCACATGAAAGGAAAATTGGACAAGTTCATAATCATGGCTGAAGACTTTAACAGCCCTCTCTCAACAATTGATAGAGCTGGACAGAAAATCGACTAGGACATAAAAAAATTCAACAACACTATCAACCAAGAGGAACTAATTGACATTTATAGGACACTTCACACAACAAAAGCAAAATATACATTTGTTCAAGTGCCCACAAAACATATACTGAGACATACAATATCCTGGGCATAAGACATGCCTCAAAAAATTTAAAAGAACTAAAGTCATACAAAGTGTGCTCTCTGACCACAGTGGAATCAAACTAGGAATCAAAGACAGAAAGATAACAGGAAAATCTCCAAACATTTGGAAACTTAGCAACACACTTATAAATAACTCATGGCTTAAAGAAGAAGTCTCAAAATAAACCAATACATTGAACTAAATAAATATACAACACATCAAAATTTGTAGGATACAGCTGAAGCAGTGCTGAGAAAGAAATTTATAGCACTAAATGCATACATGAGAAAAGAAGAAACATCTCAAAAGAATAATCTAAGCTCCTACTTCAAAAGCCTAGATAAAGAACAACAGAATAAACCCAAACAAGTAGAAAGAAGGAAATAATAAAAATAGGAACAAAAATCAAGGAAATAAATGTTAAAAAAAACAATAAAGAAAAATTGAGGAAATAAGAAGTTGGTTCTTCAAAAAGATAAATAAAATTACAAACCTGTAGAAAATCTGGCAAAGAAAGAAAAGACAAATTATCAATATCAAGAGTGCACTAATACACATCATTACAATCACTGCGGACTGCAAACATCAAAAGTATAATAAAAGAATACTAAAATCAACTCTATACATTTGTCAACTTATATAAAATGAACTAATTTTTTTGAAATACACAATCTACCACTACTCATCCAATATGAAACATATAATTTGAATAACCTTATAACTATGAAAGAAATTTAATTTATAATTTTAACTCCTCTCAAAATGTTTTCACTAGAGAATTTCACTGGAGGAATTTACCAAGCGTTTAAAAAAGAATTAACACCAATTCTCCACAATCTCTTCCAGAAAACAGGAAGGCACACTTTCTCAACCCGATAAAAAAGCATTTACAAAAACCCTACAGTTAATTTATATTATCGATGAAAGACTGAATGCTTTTCCCTAAGATCTAGAACAAGGCAAGAAAATCTTCTCTCATTTCTAGTCAGTGCAGCGGTCAATGAGAAGGAACAAAATTGTTCCTAATTGTAGAAGACATAATTGTCTACATAGGAGTTCAGTAAGGTTACATGATACAAAACATTAAAAAAAAGTAAAAAAGCAATTGTATTTCTATATAGTAGAAATGAACACATGAACAACACAATTAAAAATATATCATTTATAATCACTAAAAGAAAAAATATTTGCTTATAAAGCTAACAAAACATTTGCAGGATTTGTATGCTAAAAACTACACAACACTGATGAAAGAAATCAAAGAAAATTGAAATAATTGGAGAGGTATACCATGTTCATGGACTGGAAGACTCAACATAGAAAAGATATTAACTGCCCCCAAACTGATAAACAAGTTAAACTCAATTCCCATCAAAATCTTAGCAGGATTTTTTGTAGCTATAAGCAAGATTATTCCAAAATTTATATGTAAAGTTAAGTGAACTGGAATAGTTTAAACAATTTAAAAAAAATAAATTGAGAATAATTATTTACCCAATTTTAAGATTTCTTATATATCTACAGTACTCAAGACTGTGTAGTTTTTACAGAGCAGTAGACATGTTGATAAATGAAACAGAAACAAGAACCAGAAATAGACTCACACAACCATGCCCAACTGATTTTTGATGAAGGTGCAAGAGCAGTTCAAGGGAGGAAACATAAACTTTTTAACAAATAGGGTAGGAGCAAATGAGCATTCACAGGCAAAACAAACAAAAAAAAAGAAGAAGAAAAAAAAACCCCTCAACCTAAGTGTCTCGTCTTATATAAAAATTAACTCAAAATGGATTAGGCACTTAGATATAACAAAATCCATAGAAAAATAAATTGGACTTTATATTAATTTAAAACTTGCTCTGAGAAAGACCTTGTTAAAGGATGAATAAACAAACTACTTAAAAGTAGAAAATATTTATAAACCAGGCATCTGACAAAAGACTAGAATTTAGAATATGTAAAGAACTCCCAGAACTCAACAGCAAAAACACAAACAATCCAATTAAAAAATGGACAAAAAACATGAAAGGCAATTCATGGAAGAGGGTATACATGTGGCAAATAAGCTCATGAAAAGATATTCGACATCATCGGCCATTAGAAAAATGCAAATTAAATCCATAATGAGATAATGCCATCTACCTGGATGATAATAAAAAATAGTAACGCATCAAATGCCAGTGAGGAGGCAAAGAAACTGGATGTCTAACATATTGCTGTTAGTGGGAAAGTAAAATGGTACAGTCACTCTGGGAAACAGCCTAGCATTTTCTTTAAAAAAAACTAAGCATGTAATTGCCATACCACCCAGCAACTGCACTCCTTGACATTTATTCCAGAGAATTGAAGACTTAATTTCACACATACACTTGTATACAAATGTTTATATCAGCTTTATTCATAATAGCCCCAAACTAGAAATAACCCAGATGTCCTTTAGTGGGCGATGGCTAAAGAAATTATGGTACATTTATACCACAGAATATTACTCAGCAATAAATAGAACAAACTATTGATACGGGCAACAACTTGGATACATTTCCAGAGAATGACACAATAAAAAAAGCACACATTCTAAAAAGGTGCCTGCCTACCATACGATTTCATTTATATAACAAAGCTCGAATGACAAAATCATTGAAATAGTAACAGATTAGTGGTTGCCAGGAGAGAAGGAGGAAGTGGGTTCAATTGATGTCCATCAGAACATGTAGGGTGTGTGTGTGTGTGTGTGTGTGTGTGTGTGTGTGTGTGTAAAAATGGAATATTATTTAACCATAAAAAATGAAATCTTGTTATCTGTGACAATATGAATGAAACTTGAGGGCATTATGCTAAGTGAAAATAAGTCAGACAGGAAAAGACAAATACCACCTATATGTGGAATCTAAAAAATATATAAAATAAATAAATAAAACAAAACAAAGCTCAAAGATATAGAGAACAGATTAGTGGTTGTCTGAGGTGGGTGGTGGACAAAATGGATGAAGACGGTCAAAAGGTACAAACTTCCAATTATAAAATGAATAAGTCATGGGAATGTAATGTATAGCATGGTGATTATAGTTAATAATACTGTACTGCATATTTGAAAGTAGCTATGAAACAAAGTTGTAAGAAAAAATTTTGGTAACTATGTAAGGTGATGGATATTAACTGGACTTATTTCAGCGATATATTTACAATCTATACATGTATTAAATCATTACAATATACATCTGATACTAATATGATGTTATATCAATTATACCTAAATTTAAAAAAAATTTTTAAAGGAGAGAATGGGTGTGGCATAGCTATAAAAGGTTGGCTGACATAAAAGATACTTGTGGCTATGGAAATGTTCTGTACCTTAACTACCAACATCAATATCCTGGTCATAACGTTGTACCATGATGTTATCACTGGGAAAAACTGGGTAAAGAGTATGCAGTAGCTCTCTGTGTTATTTCTTACAATTGTGTGCAAACTTACCTTTACCTCAAAATAAAAAAAAAACTTAATAAAAATCAAACTTCTAAAAGAAATTAGCCAGTACTGAGTAGGAGCTGCCTCTCCCCTTAGGTAAGGTAACCCTCTGCACCACAAGCAACCTCTCTGGGTCACACAGTCCCTTCTAGTCCAGATATGCCTGAGCTAGCAGGTCTCTTCCTTCACTGCTTACATTGGGTATGGGAGTAGTGATCCGAGGAAACACCAGCCAGGATGACTTTGATCTCAAGTACAACAGTAGGTCACAGAGTCAGTGTTAGCCCTTGCAGGGTACAACAGAGGCTATGAGACATCCCTGAACACCAGTGTCTCCCATCCCTACCCCTCTGCTGCTTAGCAATAGGTTGTAAGCCACTGAGTCCTTCCAACTCCAATCAGCAAATGTTTACAGAGAATCTCTTAAGCTACATTTTGTGCTCAAGACCAGTGATAAGGCAGGTTTGTGAATGGATAATCAAAGCCCACTATGTCAAGTGCCATGGCAGAGGAGAGAACTGTATGAGTGGAGAGCCCCAGGATACCACTCAGGAGAGAACGGTCTATTTCAAATGAGATCAGTGTAGGAGTCCTGGGTGGTAGAGATGTGAGCCTGACATGTGGCATTTGGAATTATACAATCCCTGCACACACTGGGTTGCATTTGGCTCAGGACCCTCTTTGTAAATTAAGTTCAGACACTTGGAGTCATGTCTGATGGAATGGGTGTGGACATGAGAGGACGGATGAGTGGAAACCAGGTAGCAGGCAGGAGTATCTGAGCTTGAGAGAGAAAAGATAATTCTGCAGAGGGCAGAATCAGCTGCAAAAACGTTGAGTGTCAGGTTATGTATCATGGCACAGGTCGGACCTGCATGTAAGCTGTATTATCTAAAGCTTGGGAGTACCCATCCATCTCTGGAAAGGGAGGATTTTATGGTAAAACAGAAAGAACTGTAGTACTAGGACTCCAAATATGATTCTATGGAAATCCCTGAGCAAGAGTGGGCCAGAGGAGGAGGAAGGCAGAGAGGGGCGATGAAGGGAGGTCAGCATGGATCAGTGCCCTCCCATGCTGGGCTAACCCAGGGGCCTATCAGCATCAGGATGGGCCACTGAGAACAGCATTAGAGTAGTGAGCATCCAGAGGTGGACGGTGACAGAGAATCAAGTGGCAGAGGTTGAGATAGAAATACACTCCAAATGGCATGGCCAGCCCATCACATGTGAGGCTGGTGTGGAACAAGCTGTGAGGCAGAGCAGCACAGGTAGCCCAGGGCAGACATGATAGGCAACAGGGAACAGTGCCTGTTAGGCACAGTCTGTGATGGGCAGAGTGGGGAACAGCTCAAGGAGCAGCCAAGGTGGAGAGGCGAGAGGGGCAGCCTGCAGTGAGTGTAATATTTGGCATCATACTTTTTTAGGAATGGACTCTAAGAGAGAGAGACACACAGAAAAAGGGAAAGGGCCAAGGGGTGCTCTTTGTGCATTAGACTTAAGGACAAAGAGCGTAAAGATTTTTGTTAAGAGCATGAAGTTTTTACCTTCGCAATCCATAGTATGGTGGAGCCAGGAAAAGGGCTTTTGCTAATGTGCCCTCACTTTCCAAATCAGTACTTTTACTTCCTTAACGTTGAAATCTTGCTGTTAGTATCATTAATGTGCAGAAAGAACTCAGGCCACACTGAGATTCACCTTTCCACTAAATAAGCTGCAAAGTATAGTATTTTAATGAAGTCCATAACCATCCAAGCCAACCACTACAAGGGATGTCGTTTACTATGACACTCAGCTGGAACTTAGATAAATAATAATAATTTTTAAAGTTTGCAGATGATATTGAATTTGGCATAATAGGCCCTCTCTCCAAAACTCTGAAAGGATGGCTCATAAAAAACTAATTAGTTTATATAGACTGTCAAGGTTCATGGGGGACAGCTGGCCTTTGATGCCTCATCTGTGATTACAGGCAGCTACAAGATGATAAAACTGAGCTCTGAACTCATGCCAAGGTATTCAGTAATCTCACGCTGGACACGGTGCCAAGCAGAATAAACTATAAATGCCTGCTTGTGCTCCTGTTCTTTGATTTGGAATCTTAAACAAGTCTAAAATATTTAGGACTTGCATTCATAGGCCCTAAATTCTTATTAAAGTAACATCATGACCTTACAAATTCATGTTCATAGTTAATACTTGTGATGAGGTCCAATTCCAGGCCTATTCAATAAGGCCACTGTCCTAAGCTGTGAAAATGGCTTCTGGAGAAGAGATTTGAATCGGTATTAATTTGTCTAAGCTTCGCTATTAAACAGTCTAATTACTGACAATTGGAGCTGATTTTCAATCACCATTGATTTCACTGTGATGATCACCAATTATAGCTTTTTAAGAGGATGTCCCCGATGCTTTCAAATTCCTAGTTCATTCTTCTCTATGCTGGCCTCTTATCTGAATTTTCTTGGGCTCTTTATTTCCCCCAGTATCTCAAATGATGTCCCATGCTCTCAATACAGAAAACCACATTAACAGGGTTTTCACTTGGCCTCTTTGGTTTCCATGGCTAGTGACATACTTAGCCATCTCAGGAGAGAGAGTGGATGTACAAGTGCAGCAATGAGGATGATTTCCCACAAATCCAAGATCACCAAGACACCAGGACCACTCAGGAATTGAGGCCATGGTTCCCATCAGGGATCACTTACTCTATTCCCTCAGGACAGGTTTGCTTCTCTCTGGGAACAGCTGCCACCCATCAGTCTGCTAACCAAGCATAATTACAATTTCCACATGTCACAGAAGCTTCACCTGTAACTCACAGCCTCCAATGTGGCCCCTCAGCACTCAAACAGGAAGCCAATTGGCCTACGTGTTCTTTTCTATCCAAGTCACAGTCTGTAACAAGCCTGCTTATTCACTGGCTACCTTGAGTCAGGTGCCCATCTCAGGTCCAGTTACAGTTGGGCAGGGGAGCCGGGTCATGTGGCCTAAAATTTGGCCACCAGGGGCATTGAGTGGGTTAAGTAACATGAGCATGCTTGCATATAGCTGTCAATAAAGCCATAGGATTTGAAGTTCCTGATATCCTGAGATGTCTTCAAGCTTGGAGCCTGATGGGTACCTATATCTTCTGTTGTTTCTCCCAGCATAAAAAGCTGGGGCTTATTTTGGCTTTTTTTGTTTTTGTTTTTCCTGACATATTGTATATGGAGCCCTGACTTTGGAGTTCTAGGTTTGACTTTTTGTGTTTTCACTGAGACTGTGCAAAGTCACGGACACTGAGGCAGAGATGAATGAAGCTAAGAGTCTCCCCATGGACTGAGGGCAGGACATTGAACTCAGGAACACCGTGCCCACTCCTGCTGAGTCCACCAACGGTGGGAAGGAGCAGAACCAAATGATGGCAAAAGAGAATAGTGGTTAACAAGGAGCCGTAGAGAACAGTGGACTGGAAAGACGTCTACTCCTGGGGAGCAGAATCACCCTCAAAACAAGAGGACCTGGCAACATTTTCCCAGCAGAATATCGGGATCACTATGAGCCAGACCAGTGACTGCTGGGTGCCTCCCATTCTTCCCCTCATTGAATGGGAGGTTATTGATGTTCTCCCTTCTTTGGAGGGTATGTGGGAAAGACAACTCATCTTTCTAATGCATGCCTCTGGATCAAGAGGAGCTATATCCAGACCTGATAAGAATCACAAAATCTTGGCTTCAAGCCAGATGCTATGATTGCATGCAACTTTTGGGGGGTCCTAGGATAGAGTGAGCAGGAGGAGGGGATATGAATCATTGTGGCCTAAGGGAAGACTGTGACAGAATGATTGCACTGATGACCTTAATGTGTCACCCCTCTGTGCCCCTGGTACTTCAGTCCTACTTTGACTCTGGGCTTGGCCATGTGATTTGTTTAGCTAGTGGGAAAGTAACAAACTTGTCCCAAGTAGCTGCTTACAAAAGTGCTTGCATGTATGTTTCTGTGCTCTTTATGCTTCCCTGCAATCACCACAGGTACATGTTCTACCTAGCCGGTCGACATGCCTACGTTAGACTGCTGGAAGAATACACTTGGGAGAACAGTGTCATCCACGCCAAGACTACTCAAGACCAGCCAGCCTGCAGACTACCCACCACCTGCCCACAGACATCTGAATGAGCCCAACTGGAACCAGCTGAGCCTGGCTCAGATTAGCATAGCTGCCCATCAACTAGTAGACTCATGAGAAAGAATCAATGGCTGCTTTTTGATGTTCCTAAGTTTTAGGTGGTTGTTGCACAGCAGTATCTGAAACATCTGGTTGCAATTACAACTTCACTATTACTATTATGTTCGAAGCGAATTACATGCAACAGTACCCCCTCATTTCTGGTTTCACTTTCCATGGTTTTAGTTACCTGAGGTCGACTACAGGCTGAAAATATTAAATAGAAAATTCCAGAAATAAACAATTCATAAGTTTTAAAGTGCTCACCCTTGTAAGCAGTGTGATGAGATCTCACACTATCCAGCTCCATCCTGCCCTATATGTAAATCACTCCTTTATCCAGTGTATCCACACTGTAGACACACCCTGCCAGTTAGTCCCTCAGGAGCCAACTCAGTTATCAGATCTATTGTCAAAGTATCACAGTGCTTGTGTTCACATAACCCTTGTTTTACTTAATAATGACCCCAAAGCCATTCATATATCTTTTATTACAGTATATTGTTATAACTGTTCTATTTTATTAGTAGTAGTTGTTAATCTTCTCTAGTGTCTAATTTATAAATTAAAGTTTACCATAAGTATATATGTATAGAAAAAAATTAGTATAGATAGGGTTTGGTACTATCTATGGTTTCAGGCATCCACTGGGGGATCTTGCCGTATATCCCCTGTGGATGGCGGTGAGGGGCGCTACTATAATCTGGTTTAGCCTAATCTGCAAAACGGAGATAATGATTACGCCTATTTCAGTAGATGAAATGACATGTCATAGTGTCTATAAAATACCTCCCATGTAGGAAGTGCTTGATAAATCTTAGCTAATTTTTAGTGCTGTTGTGTGCAAGTTGTTTCCTGTAAAAGGATGTATGACTGAGGGGACAAATAGGGGCTGCCATCCCCTCTTTTTCCACTTGCCAAGCTGTGTGCTCTGGTGTGAGACAGTGTCTATTTATAAGAGAGGGCACCTGTTTGTAATTTGCACAGTTACCATATGGGCTGGCAGAAGTCCTGCCATTATTATTGATTTCATTGTTCACTTTTCATCTCATTTTAATATAATACTGCCATTAACTCAGAATCCCAGAAGATTTGAAATTCCCATATTCAAAAGCTTCTCCTGCGCTTCCTCCTATTGCCAGCACTCAAGATTTCTAACCTGGAACTCCATATCCTTCCTATTGGGGTGACCGGCTCCATCCAGGTTACCAGGACCTTTTCCGCTTTATCACTGTAAGTCCTGTGTCATAGGCAAACCATCATGGTTTGCCTTCCTGAATGTCCCTTACTCTTCAGCCTAATTGATGGAGAAGGGCCCAGAAGTAAACATTGGTTCTCCTTTAAACATTAGTTTGAACTGGAGCAGGACCTTATCAGAGTCTTCGCACGGAGAAGGTCAGGGTCACTGGTGAATAGCCACCTACCTCCAGTCAGACCATGGAGCCCAGTCCCTACTGTGGGTATTTACCTGGGACCCTCACCCTCATCTTTCTCCTTGCCTAGCCATCCCTTGCTCCTGCCCTTCTTCCTCTATACTCTGGCTCTTAGTCCCTCCTCTAGTCATCCCATGGGGGGCATCCTCTCAGAGCTGGCCTCTGACCATTCAGCATAGCAATGGCTTGTGTGACTATACTCACAAGGTCTCCAGATGCTGCTCCCCTGGGGAGGCCTGGGACGCCAGGATTAAGCACAAACATGATGGAGGAGAAGTGAACAGTAGAATTTTTCAGATGAGACAGGCTGTCCTGAACTTACCAAGGCTGAGCTGCCATGCAGCAAAAATACACATGACCTTCAACATGAGAGAAATTAAAACCAACAACAAAAGCCAAGATGCAGAGGATACACAGATAGCTTCAGGGACACTGAGAGCCAATTTGGAGTGGGTTAGAAAAGAAAGATAATTAACGAGAAGAAAGATTTAGGATTTGTTACAGCTGAGAGAAAAATTCAGGGCAAAGACTCCAAACCGAGAAGCTCCCTATTCTTCCTCCGGCAGAGCAGCTCCACCCTAGAAAGGGGCCAGCTGACATCTCTGTGGCAGGAGAAATGTTCTTTCTGTTCAGTTCTGAGCAAGGCGAAGGCTTTGTGCCCCAGGTTCCCAGAGCCCAGGGATTGTGTGAATGGCCCCTGTCCACCCCAGTGGAGCCGAAATCTGCCTCCTGAGTTGACGGACCATCAGCAGATAGAGGGAAGAGTAAACAGTGTGAAAAGGAAGAATTGGAGTTAAAAATGCAGTACCCATGGAGGGATAACCAAGAAAGAACCCTCAAATATGCCCCTAACCTGATATCAATCACTGTCAAGGCTGGCAGCTGCCAAACTGGCAGAAGACAACCAAGGAACAGAGCCAAATTAATACTTTAATTCTAGAGTTATAGATATATCAGATTTTTCTTTCTCTCAGTATGCCTGGCAGACCCCTCCAGCATGAACAGAATCAGGACCATAGGTATGTTCCAAAAAGCCTTGCTTATCCTAGGGATTACGAATGAGCCCTTTCATTGTTAGCTCCCCAGAAATCACCAGCATTAACTTACTTGACCAGGTCTTCTGGCTTATTTATGGTTGCTATGCCTTAACTCCTCAATTTTTTTTTCAGCATTAAAGCATTTTCTGTATTGTCTTGATGAGTTCTCAAATCACATCTTGTCTACAACTGGAAACCCTTAGATCAGAGTCATGATAATGAGGAGGAGAATTTGTCAATGGGATAGAGACCTGAATCCTGTGAAGCTGGGACTGAGGGCCCTGCCACAGGCTGCAGATAGATGTGGAAGTTGAGTCCAATTCTCGCTTTCCTGTTTAATCTAAACCCCACCATCTGCTCAAAAATTGGGTAATCACAGATCATATCAGCAAAAACATCTGACAACACAATCTAATCTGTCATGAAAATAGAACACATATTTCTTACTCACTATCTATGAATTAAGCCGTAAACATAAAATACTGACTCCAATGTTTGTATAAGAAAGATATTTCAAAGTTGCCCATGGCAGTATTATTTCTAAAAACAGAAATAATATTGTGAACAACTTAAACATACGAAAATAGTGGAATGGTTAAATGAACCATGATATGGCTATATAATATATAATTATCCCTTCACTTAAGTAATATTTTTTTAATATGTTCTAGTCAGCTTAGAAAATGTCTGTAAAAAGTGAAAACACAAAGACTCTGAACCATATACACTATGATCCAAATTAATAAGAACTATGTATCTAGATATGAACAGAAAGTTTAGCAGGGTCTTAGGAGTGTGAATTCATTTTGTTTTATTCTTTATTCTTTTTAGTAATTTTCAGATCTTTCTGCTTCCTATTTATTCTTGATTCTAACTCTGTGAGGTCCAAGGCAGTATCCCATATCATGGATTCCAGAGAGGTTTGAACCTGATTCTCTGCAGGAAATGCTATGGATTGACCTCTGGCTAAGGCCCAGTGAATGCTCAGAGAACATTATGGGACACCAGAGGGCACCCGGCCTCTGGCCCTCAGGAATGACCGCCAACACAAACCAACCTGGAATGCAAAGACATATGAGGCTGATATCGATGGTTCCTCTGCTGCTGGCACCAGAACTCAGAGAGGCATGTGACAGGCCAGACTGAAGATGGCAGGGTCCGCTGCAGGTGGTCCTGAAGTTGCTAGATGGGGAGTGAGGCCCGGATGCGGTATTTCACGGTTCCCACATGGTACTCAGTCATAGACCTCTTCTATGGTTTTGTCACTGCCATAAACTACCTAACACATATTTACTTATATTTTTAAGTTGGGGTTTTAAACAAACTTAAATGAATTTATTTTTTTAAAAAAACTGAAAGTCCAGCAATACTTGCCTCAAGTAGAAAGTAACCTAAATAAAATACAGCAGAACGTTATTAAAATTCTAGCTTAATGCTGTTGCCTATGGAATGCTATGAGATAGAGCTTGCTCTTCTTTATCAAAAAGATAAATTAACAAGGGTTTGAGAGGTGTTGAAGACATCTTGACCTTTCTCCTTGACATAATCATAATCAGAAAAATTGAAAAAGAACTTAAAAGGGAACTTACCAAGCATAGGATTCACCATTCTTTAACTCAATGTCTGGATATCATGTAAATCTTCTACTGGCCAATGAAATATGTCTCACACACTGGACAATTGGCAAAGGCAAAAGAAGGCAGGACTTGGGGTCTGAGGGTCTGGAATTGAGCGACTGAGCTAATCCATCCTCAGCTAGGTAACCTCGAACAGCTATTTACTTTCTCTAAGTCTCAATGTCCTCATTTGCAAAACAGAATCACAATAGCTGACCTACTGCTTCCATAGGGTTGGTGTGAAGCTTGAATGTAATTTTATTACAGACACATATATGTGTGTGTCTGTGTGTATATGTGCATGTGTGCGTTTGTAATAAAAGGGTACATGGTTTGCAGTAACCTAAAAATATATCTTTCAACTAATAGATTACACCACAGGGATAAATTATAGGTAGAATATAAATAAATGTATTCCCAACTAATATTTATAGAATTCTGTACAATTAACAAACTACTTTCCCCTACATTTTTTTAACTGATTGCCCCTACAGTGCCACATGACCAAACAATCTAGGCAACATAGCTTGATGGTGCAAGTGAGTGACTGCATCAAGCCTTTAGAAAATCTCTAAAGTTACTTTCCTCCTTTCATTAACATCATTATCACAGATTATAATCACATCACTATAATCAAACTAAAATGAATAAAACACTTGTGGCTTATTGATGATAATAAGAATTACAATTACTCTGATTAGTCTCATTACCCTTGCTAAGATTATCAGAACTATGATATATTGGACATCTACTGGCTGCCAGAGAGTGCTTGAGGCACCATGCATTAATATCTTATTTAATCCACATATTAACCCTGCCTGGAGTAAGTACTGTGTTTACCCCAATTTTAAATATGAGGAAACAGACCCTCAGAGGAGTTCAGTAACTTATCTGAGACCATACAACTAGTAAGTGGCAGAGCCTAAAAGTAAAACCATGGTCAAAGGCCATGACTGTTCACAACCAGCATTTCCTTCTTGCCATAAGGCATCATGGTGGTATAAGCCCTCAGGGACGGTCTTCACCACCAGGCACTTGTGGGACCTGAAGCACGAACAAGGGCAGATCCAAAAATAAGGAGGCAGATAAATGGGCAGAAGCTGAGCAGAACAAGGAAGGCAAATAGATATAACCATGAAGGAAAGAGAGCCTTCTGCTGCAACCAGCTAATCGAACCAGGCCAAATCATGTCCCATGCAATTTTCTGGGCAGCCTTCAGAGAGCCACCCAGTCTGAGAAGCCAACCAATTATGCCTGATCACTCTCTGTAGCCCTGTCCTTACAAAAGACGAGTCCAAACTGGCCCAATGTAGACAAATGAGCAGTTCTATTATCTCTGAAAGGCAATCTAATTCCCTTCAAATTTAAAAGTCTCCACAGTTTCCTAACAGGCCTCAGTGGGGCTCATGCAGAAATTAATAAGTTCACAGTATGCCCAGCTTGCTTTCATTATCATTTTTTGCCAGGCAGTGGACAGAATTTTCATTATTACTCTAGGATTTTTCTGTATCTGATTCTCTTAGAAGGTCACGTCCACCGGGCCCAAACACTGGGTTGAGAATTGAGTCAGGTCTAATGGACCTGACTGAGATCTGAGGGAAGTTTCACTGACTGTGTTGGAGCTTCCACTAATTAGGTGGGGCAGGAATCAAAAGCAGTATCATAGGAAAAGGGAACTCAGAGCAAGTGATGAGAAGCCCTGAGCTCCAATCCCAGACCTATGCTGGCCTGCTCCGGGAATCTGGCTTGGCCTCTCTGTGAGTTAGGGGTCTCTTCCATGAAATAGGTAGAGAGAAGGTTCTGGAAAGAAAACTCAAATTTATTAAACTTCTACTGTATCTTGAATCATTGCAACATGCAGCATAGACATTCTTTAAATTTAATCAAAACAACAACCCTGGGAAGCTTATGTAACTTTACAGATGAAGATAGTGAGGCTCCTGTAATTGGTCACTAAATCACACCATTAGAATAAGCCAAACAGTGGCCAGAGAACAAGGGACTCATGTGGTGTGAAGGCAACTGCGAGCTCATCTGCTACTTTTCTGGAAAGCAATTTAACATGTTTCAGGAATTTTAAAATGTTTGACCAAATGATTCTAATTCTGGAAATCCATCCAAATTACAGAATTATAAATGTAAAATGCATTATAATGAAAAAAAAAAAAGCTGAAGTAGATAAATTGTTTATCACCTCCTACCTATTAGAATAGTTATCAAAAAGACAAGAGATAAGTATTGACAAGGATGTGGAGAAAAGGGAACCCTTGTGCACCATTAATGAGAATGTAAACTGGCATAGCCACTGCAGAAAACAGTACAGAGGTTCCTAAAATATTTAAAAATAGAACCGCCATATGATCCAGCAATCCAACTTCTGGATATACAGTCAAAAGAAATAGAATCAGGATCTCAAAGAGATATCTATACTCTCATGTTCACTGCTGCATAATTCACAATAGACAAGATATGGAAACAACCTACATGTCTGCCAATGGATGAAAAGATAAAGATGTGATATATACATAATGGAATATTATTCACCCATGAGAAAGAAGAAAATCCTACCACTTGCTACAGTGTGGGTGGACCGTGAGGGTATTATTTTTGTTCAGTGAAATAAACCAGACAGAGAAAGAAAGTCTGCATGATATCACTTATGTCGGGTATATATATGGAATCACTTATATCACATATATGATATCACTTATATGTGGATTCACTTATAAATGGAATCAGCTTTGAAAAGCCAAACTCACAGAAACAGAGATTAGAATGGTGGTTACCAGGGGCTGGGATAGGTAAGGGAACTAGAGAGATATTGGTCAAAGGGTAGAAATTTCCAATTATAAGATGAAATAACTTCTGGGAACCTAATATACAGCATGGTGATTATAGTTAACAGTACTGAATTATATATTTGGAAGTTGCTAAGAAAGTAGATCTTAAATGTTCTCACTGAACACACATACAAAATGGTAATTATGTGAAGTGATGATGTTATTAGCTAAGGCTATGGCTATAATCATTTCACAATATATAAGTATATCAAATTAACACATTGTACACCTTAAACTTACACAATGTTATATGTCAATTATACCTCAATAAAGCTAGAAAAATATGAGAATTGTAAACTGTAGAATATTCTTTGGGTAGGAAATCAGCCATTTAACAAGTTGCAAAACAATATTTAGTAAAATGGTGTATTTTCATTAGATTAGTGGGAAAAATAAGTTATAGTATTGAATATGAGGTGTGATCACCATTTTTGCAAAAAAAAATGTAGAAAAATGAGTGGAAGGAAATACATTAAAATGTTAACAGAGGCTCTCGGGGTAAGAAAACATTTTTTCATACTTTTTGCTATATTTTTCACATTTTCTACAATAATTATTGTCATAAACAGGAGATATACAATAAAAACTATATTCCTGAATTTTGTATTTATATGCAAAATGTAATCGTGATTTTTATTTAAATAAATGACACTTTATGTAGGAAATTTTTCTTAAAAACAATTTTTAAAGGGGGTGAGAGTATTATAAGAAAAAGAAGACAGAAAAAAAATGATATGGATGGAACTATCTCCCAAAGAGCTTATAGCTCACCTCAAAGGCTAAATTGGAAATAAAGACCACTGGGAAAGGGGTGAAAACACTGAAACACAATACAAGAGCAGTTGATAAGGGGGACTAAAGGCTGCAGTTGACTTCAAGAAGTGATGGAGCTGGCAGATATGAATTTTTCAATTTTATGAGAATGATAGGGATCTGAAATAAATCTGTATTTTCTTTTTTAAGATAAATGTTTTAAAGTAAATGTCTGCAGCATGGATGGATGGCTAGTGCCTGTGTCCTGTCTTAGAGCTGATCATAAATAACACTGAGAAAAATAGCTTTGACCGTTCTAAAAAGCATCTTTATTTTTTACTCTCAAGACTTTGGAAGATTATATTCTGATGCATTAAGCTAAATTTGTTTAAATTTGCAACTATCAGGGGGAGAACAGAAATTGTCTTCAGATGGAGCTATCTACTCAGGGATGACTTAGAAGTGAACCTTCATTTCAAGATGTGCCTGAAAACCCCTGGGCACACCCAATGATTAGAATACAAATTCAAGTTTAAAGGCATTTGATAGATTTATGATTTAAGGAAATCTTTTGGTAAATCTTCAAGGAAATTATTAATCGTCCTTTAGCCCTACAACCAAAGAAGGTAAGTAATCTTTTGTAAATCCAAACTTTCGAATATAAGATTTGCTTGAAAAATTTCTTTTCCCGTTCCCCTCCCCCAATTTTGGTCTGCACATTAGAGAGCTTATAACCTGACTATAGAACAGCTTATTCAACAATTTCAGTTTCCTAGTTCACTAATGGATGAAATAGGGCTACACTGAGCACATACATAATGAATAATCAGACACATCCCCCATCTTTTAAAGTATTATCCTTAAAGGGATCATTTACTTCCTGTTTAATATGTCATTGTTTTTTTCTGCTATGTTTTAAAGAGGAGTCACACACTTGAATGGGAAGACGAATGAAAGGATCTGCTAGGTGGAAAGACATAGGCTTTGAGAGAAGAGGCCAAGGGAAGCCGGCAGCACATGGCACAGTCTAAAGAGGGAAGACATAACTCAGCTCTGTATTTCTGACCTGATTCATCAAGATAAACCAGAATCCTTCCTTTTTTATGCAAATCTCCCAATTTCTAAATGTTCATCTCTATTTTTTTAAGTACAAAATGTTCATCTCTATTTTTTTTAAGTACATAATGTATGCCAAACCAAACATTTCCACAACCCTAATGTTTTTGCTAGTGTTTGTCTTAAAAATCTCATTTTGGGGGACTGCTAAGAAATGCTGAGTAACCCCAGTGCTGTTTAATTATGTCTAAGAAAGAGATGAGTTGGAATATTCCCAGGCTGAAAAAGGCTTAGGGAAGACACCTCATCTTTTTTGTAAAACACAGCATGAATTTATACTTCCAAGTGGAATCTGGTTGAGCTGGGACCTCTGAGGATAAGTGGAAGATGTATGGAAATGTCCCAACTCTAAGCACCACGGAAGTCACAGGCAGGTAGATGCCCTTGGTTATCATCCTGCATAAAATCAAGAGAAAGCCTTCTGAGAGTCAAGAGCATCTCCCTCATGTTCTACAAGAGTCCTTGTGGGTTTATCTTCACGTAACGCTGAATTTGCCTCCATTTAGCCTCCTCTCTCGCTCTTTACTTCAAAATATTCTATAATGAAAAAAGGACCTTCACAAAGCTTATCTCTTTGAAGTGCAAGAAAGCTATTTTTTTTCTGCCCAAGTAGCTCATAACATAGAAGACAAACTGTCAGAAAAAAGAGACTTCATCATGGTGAAAACCTCAGCCTGGCACCCATCTATCATAAAGCAATCTTCTAGAAATCTTGAGAACCTTCATTAAATTTCCTGTCTTTTTCCTGACAGTTATAAAATGTTAACAATATTACTCATGATGCAGGCATCTTCAGACATTGTTCAATCCCTCCATCCCCTGCCTTCACCCATACCTTTCTCTTTGCCATATTCTTCACTGCCCCTCCCTAGTGACCTGGCCTATGCAGGAAGTTAGAGGAAGAAGTACATACAGTCTTGAAAACAATGAGGAGGCTCTCTGGCCACGAGCTACAGAGAGCAAAATGGCACTGCCTTTGGGTTTCTCCTCCAAAAGTCACACCCACTTTGAAGCTCAAGAGCACAGCTCTGTCCACCTATCAACAAATATTTCCTGGTCTTTTGAAATTCCCTTTTCTCTTGACAAAGCTGCAAGTCTGTACCTGTCCATGATATGTAGGTAGTAGGGAAAGTGGGTCACACATTTTCTTGTGTCTATGGGTCATCTTTCTAGAGAGAAAGCTCCCTACAGAACTTACTAGCACAACATTTTAAACTCCAGGGGCTAATTCGACAATATACCATCTCTCAGAAGAAGAAATAAACATCTTGTGCCAGAGGTGACACCAAGGAGAAAAACCATAAGGAGATACAGAATCCACACCAGAAATCAGAAGAGGCATACAGCTTTGAAATCACAGGCTGACCTATGAGATGCACAGCATGGTGACAACAGCTAAAGCGAGCCATGCCCAACCATGCTAAGCCATCATCTCACCTGCAAAAGGAACGGGTGCATCTTTGTCCAGGGCTACCAGTGGTGGGTCCAAGATGACTGTGTCATTGTTCTCAGTAATGACTCCGTGATACGAAGTCTCAATCCATGGCTTGTGCTTGTTGACTAGAAAACAATGGAAAAATAAAACAAAAAGATTGACTTTTAAGATCATCATTTGAATAACTAATCCATAATAATATTATCAATATTGTGTATTTACCCAATCATAGGCTCTCATCCAACCACCACATTAGGTACATAGAGCATATTAGTCCCTTTTTCACCCAAGAAAGCTTTAGAGAAGTGCAGAGAGGTTCGACAATTCACTCCAGGCACACAGAAAGTAAGGGCAGCACCGAAACTCAAACACAATTCTTGGTTCTAGGATCATGGAACTTGTACCTTACCAAAAATCCCATCATTTCTATTTCTGGATGCCCAGTATAGATATTATCAAAAATCGATTAAAAGCTTTCATTCTCAAAAGCTACTATCTAGTCATAGATGTTTTAAAGTCCATTATCAATCAACAAACTAGCAAATTATGGCTGTGTACTGGGATTTCTGATCTCAGCCTAATCTGATCCACAATTAGGAGCTGTTACTGCATTTTATATACATACATGTATGTATGAATACCAATATAACTTCAAAGAGACAAAACAAACATTCGAATATTTCCTGACCATTTAAAGACTGCGTTATCTAAATGGTTTAAATCATCTAGCAATTTAAGTTACTCTTCAATAGTTTGATCAGCTGAATCATATAGTATCTAATGAATAATTAACACACTTAACATATATATCAAATATACATTACTGGTTCAAGTGCGGCCTCAAAAAACACAGATTGGTATCTTAACCTCCAGTTGATTGGATCATTTCCAGAGCAGACAGCAGCTCTGCCTACTGCAGGTCTAAAAGGGGCAGCAGATTCATCCATGCTCACACGTTGGTATTCAAACGGGTGCTTCATTATGGACCCTGAATAATTACAGCCACCCTGGCCTGCCCCCACACTCCTTTGCTCTTTTATTAGCCATCTACGCAAATGTAATGTAAATAATTTGCAGCTGTTGGGAGAAACAATTAATCTTTTTTTCCTTTTAATTAAACCTAGGGGCCTATTCATTAGAAATGTGTACAGAGGATATGCCGAGAGCTCGCCCAGTGTTTCAGATTCATCACCACTTGGCTCAGTGGCAGACGATGGAATCCAGAGTCACAGTTGCTGGGTTTCAGCCATGGTTTAGCCACTGCAGGGCTGGTCCTGTGCAGATCAATTGGCCACTCAGACTTTTAACTCCCTCAAATGTAAAATGGGGAAGATGATACCACTCACAGAGTTGCCATGTCATTCAGATGGTCTTGACACCAGCCCCTGATGTTTTGTTACTCATTCTCACCACCCTGCTCTCTGGGCAGTGACAGTGAACGCAGAAGAGGTGGTTTACAAATGTTAAGCTGAGGTTCTCCCTCCTAGTGGGAATGGGTTTATTTCCTTCTATCTGTGGGCCTGCCTCTCTCTTCTCTCCATCACTAATACAGTTAGTTGACTACCTATCACACATGAGACATTTTACATACATCATTAATCTTTACAATAACTTTAATAGATAAGACTTTGGATCTCATTTTGCAGGTAGGAACTGAGGTTCAGAAGGGTTTAAATGTTCTTCTTTTGGAAAATAAAAATGTTAACATCCCTAAAATTTTCTTATTTCTTTCCCACTTTCTAAATTCCTTCAGATTTATCTTGACTTTTACTTTGTCAAAGTCGATAAACATTTGCATTTTTACATGTAACCAAAATTAAATCTTTTTATTTTATTTTATTTTACTTTATGTACAGATCAAATCCTCAAGGTTGCGAAACCAATAACTTAAATTTATATTACTTTGACTATGAGAATATCATTGATGCCTGAGCCAAGTATTACTCAAGGACTGATTATTTTTCCTTCTTAGTGGTCCAACAGTTATTCTAAGGACAACATTCTGTGTGGCCAGACCCAATGGATTATTAATTCTTTCACTCCATCAAATGGCTGAATCACAGTCCATTTTAACTTGCATCATATTTAAAACCAGCCTCCTTTGTATATTTTTTGTTTTCTGAACTTCAAGATTATCTTTTTATTTCTATTGAGTTATAAGTTATAAAACACAGGACTTCTTACATCCCAAACATATTATAGCATTTTAATCATTCCATCTGTTATTCATTTCTCATTTTTAAAATGGAGATACTTACTTCATAGGAATGTTATAAAAATTCCATGAAATCATTTAGGCAAATCTAGTACCCCTGATACCAAGAGGCACTCAAATGCTCTTAAGTTCCTCTGGTCCATCTCTGAATGGCCTTGCACATTCACATGTATTTAGCCCGGCTTCATTCATTCGACAAATTTTAAAAACATAATAATTTTAAAAAAACGGAGTGCCTCAAATATGTAAAAACAGTTTTAAGCATGGGGGTGGGAGTAAAATGGTGAATGGGAGTCCCTAAAAAACCATTTGACAAAACTCAACATCCATTCATAATTAAAACTATCGGCAAATGAGGAACAGAATGAAATTCCTCTGATAACTTTTATAAAAACATGTGGCTAACATCATGCTTAATAGTTAAAGAGTGAATGCTCGCCTCCCAAGAGCAAGAAGAATACAAGGATGTTCATTCCTACCTCGTACCGTACTATTCACATTATCCTGAAGGTTCTAACTGGTGCGATAAGGTAAGAAAAAAATTGTATTGGAAATTAAAATCATTTTATTCTCAGAGAACATAATCATCAATGGAAGAAATTGTATGGAATCTACTAAAATGCTACTAGATCTAATAAGTAAATTTAGGAAGGTGACAGTATACAAAGTCAACATATAAAAATCAATTATATTTCTATGCACTAGCAGTAAATAATTAGAAATTTAAATTTAAAAATACTAATATGATAGCATCGAAAAACACGAAACACTTAGAAATAACTTTCAAAAAGTACATGCAAGATCTGCACACTGAAAAACCCTAAGACATTGCTGAGAGAATTTAAAGAAGAGCTGGAGAAGTCTTAATGGAGTCTTCGTGATTTGGTAGGCTCAATACAGTTAAGATGTAAACTTTCCCCTAATTGATCTACAGAGTCAATGCAATCCAAATCAAAATAACAATGGTAAGCTACCTAATTTTAAGACTTATTGTAATGCTATCATAATCATGTGATATTGAGTACCTATCACAACTGAATCATGTGATATCCCAACTTCATGTGATATTGACATGAAGATAGACATACAGATGAATAGAAGGAATAAAGAGTACATAAATAGACACACATAAATGCAGGTAATTGATTTCTGACGAAGGTTCCAAGATAATTCAATGGAGGGAAAAGATGGTCTTTTCATTAAATACTGCTGGAAAAATTGAATATCCATGTGCAAAAAAAATTTCAATCGTACAGCACAACCACACACAGAAATTATCTCTAAAAGCATCTTGTTCCAAAATGTAGGAGTTAAAATTATAAGAACCTTTAAAAGAAAGCACAGAAAAAAAAATCTTAGTGTCCTTGCACTAGGCAAAGACTTAAAGGAAGGGACAAAAGAAGCATGAATCATAAAAGATAAAATTGACATATCGAACTTCATAAAAACTATAAACTTCTAAGTTTTGAAAAACACTCAAGAAAATATTTTTTTAAACCACAGATTGGGGGTAACTATTTCCAAAACATATCTTATAAAGGATTTGCATCCAAAACATATAAAAAAAACTCTTACAACTCAAGGATTTGTTGATTATCAAGTTATCGAGGATTTGTAAATTATAACCGCATTGGGGTATCACCAAACCACCTCTAGTTTGGCTAAAATAACACTGGCCATACTTAGTTCTGATGAAGAAGTGTGACAACTGAAACTCTCATGTATTTTTTAAAACTTTATTAAATTTACTGGGGTGATGTTGATTAATAAAATTATATAGGTTTCAAGCATACAATTCTATAACACATCATTTGTAGACTGCATTTTGTGTCCACCATCCAAAGTCAAATCTCCTTCCATCACCATATAATTGACCTCCTTTTTCCTTTTCTATCTCTCCCCATCCGCCTTTCTCTCTGGTAAAATAAACTCAGTAGTGTTGCCAGTGTCTGTGAGTTTTTGTTTGTCTTGACTTGTTGCTTTCAGTTTTATATTCCACATATGAGCAAAATCATATAGTTCTCAAGTTTATCTGTTTAACTTATTTCACTTAGCATAATATTCTGAAGATCCATCCATATTATGGGAAATGGCAATACTTCATCTTTTCTCATGGCTGAGTAATATTCCATTGTATGTATGTACCACATCCTCTCTATCTAATCATCTATCAAAAGATACTTCGGTTGTTTCTATGTCTTAGCCATTGTGAATAATGATACAATGAACACAGGGATACAAATATCTTTATGAATAAATGTTTTCAAAATTGTCAGGTACCCAGAAGAGGGATTGCTGGGTCATGTGGTAATTCTATTCTTAGTTTTTTGAGGAAATTCCATATTATTTTTCATTCCCACCAAAAGTGCATGAGGGTTTCTTTTTCTCCACAACCTCTCCAACACTTATTACTTGTCTTATTTATAATAGCCATTCTAAGAGGAGTGAGGTGGTATTTCATTGTGGTTTTGATTTGCATTTCCCTAATAGCTAGTGAAGTTGAGCATCTGTTCAAATATCTGTTGACCATTTACATGTCTTTATGAGAGAAGTGTCTGTTCAGGTCCCCTACTCATTTTTCAAGTGGATTGCTTGTTTTTTGTTGTTGAGTTATATGAATTCTTTGGGTATTAACCCCTTATTGAAAGTGTTGTTTATAAATATCTTTTCTCATTCAGTTGTTTGCCTCTTTGTTTTGTTAAGTGTTTCTTTTGCTGTGCAGAAGCTTTTCAGTTTGATATCATTCCATTCATTTATTTTTGCTTTTACTTTCCTTGTCTTGAGATCAAATTCATAAAACCTTCTCTAAGACTAAGGTCCAAAAATTTAGTGCCTATGTTTTTTCTTCTATATATTTTATTGTTTGGGGTTTTATATTTAGGACTTTAATCCATTTTCAGCTAATTTTTGTGTATGGTAACAAAAAGTAGGCTAGATTCATTCTTTTGCATGGGGCTTTCCAATTTCCCCAGCAACATTTATTGAAGAGGCTTTTTTTCCATTGTATGTTTTTGGCTCTTTTGTCAAAAATTATTTGCCTATCTATATGTAGTTTTATTTCTTGGCTCTCAATTCTGTTCCAATGGTCTCTTTACCCAAAGAAATATACCAATTTGATGCAATCCCCATCAAAACCCCAATGACATTTTTTAAAGATATAGAACAAAACAATTATTAGATTTGTGTGGAACCACAAAAGACTCTGAATAGCCAAAGCAATCCTGAGAAAAAAAAGAACTAAGCTGGAGGTATCACACTTTCTGACTTCAAATTATACTACAAAGTGACAATAATCAAAACAGCATGGTATTGGCAGAAAAACTGAAACTCTCATATATTGCTGGTGAAAATATAAAATAAGTCACTTTAGAAAAAAGTTTAGCACTCACTTTGGAAAATAGTTTAGCAATTTCTTATAAAACAACTCAGCAATTCCATTCCTAGGATCTATCCAAGAGAACTGAGAACATAAATTACACAAAAGACTTGTATAAGACTTTATGTAAATGTTCGTAGAATCTTTATTCAGAATAGCACTAAACTGAAAACTAAAATGGCTATCAACCAATGAATAGATAAACGAATTGCCGTATAGCCTTATAATGGACACCTCCTCAGTAATAAAAAGAAATCAACTACTGATCCATTCAATGAAGTCAATAAATATCCAAAGTATTTCTTTAGTGAAAGGAAGTAAAAGAAGTCAGACATAAAAGTCTACAAGCTGTTTGATGACATTCACATGGCGTTCTAAAAAATGCGAAAGAATAAAGACAGATAATGGATCAGTGGTCACTAGGATTTGGGGGTGGGGTAGGCTTTGCTTGCAAAGGGGCACAAAGGAGCTTTCTAAGATAATGAAACTATTCTGTATCTTGATTGTGGTGGTGATTACACTTCTGTGTGCATTTGTCTAAGTTTATTAGTCCGTACATTTAAAAAGGGTGATTTTTATTATGTGTAAATTATAGCTCAAAAAATAGGGCAAGAACAAAGTCTTTATCCTCAAAGGACTCTCAAACAAAAGAAGGATCCATGACAACAAGTATGGTAAGAGGTAGGTAGGAAGAAGAAAAGCAGAATACTACAGAAAAAGGGAGAAACATGCTAATCCGGAATTACTTCCCGGAAAAAGTAGATTCTAAGTCATGAGCAATAGGAAATAAACAGGGATAAAGGGTGTGGAGGGTCCCTGGCAGAGGAATGTGCATAGGCAAAGGCCTAATGGTAAAATCACCTGGTATGCCATGGGGGGAAATAGGAATAGGTTTGGCTGGAGTACAAAGTTTGAGGGGGCAGGGCCGGCCAAGAGGTTGAACTGATAGATAGCATTTACATCACCCAGGGCTTACTGGCACATACAGAATCATCTAGGAGTCACTTCCAAACCCTGGCTTCATGAGACACTATAGAATCATCTCCTTTCCAGAAAGAAGAAATAGGTGTTCATCCTTGAGGCTTGGCTGTTATTTCTTATTGAATTGGTTCCCTCCCCTGACAAATGTTTTGCCTTTTTGCTCCAAGAGACTGAGGCCAGTCAGCTTGCACTTTGCTCCATTTTGGAGGTAAATTCAGAACAACTGACTTTTTATCAATTCTTCAAAAGATAATGTCCCTGTTTGCTGCACAGCTCTTCTCAAGGCTGAGCTCTGTCATCTCATGCCCCTTAGTACTGCTTCTTGAATGTCTTGTCTTTTTTCCATGATGTTTCAGCATCTGGAAAGTGCCTGTGTCTTTGCACTCATACAGAGGAAACACCACTGTGATATTTTGCTCCATTTACAGAGAAATTAGGTCTTGCCGCCCAATGTGCCTTTAACTAGAGCACCAATGCATTCTCAGGAGTACTCCCTGGCTCTCTTCTTTTTGCTTCTCTTTGCTTTTTGCTGTCTGAAAAAATACATAAACACTCAATCTAAGCAGCAGGGTCAGGTGACTGATGATTTACCCTTTGAATCTTTCGACTTTCATCCTAACGTTGACCCTCTGGCCATTGCTAGTTCCTTGATCCTTAGAACTCTGATACTTTTCCCTGGGTAAAGTGAACTGTGAGTAAAAACACACTGTACTGATTGCAAAATGCTCTAGTGAGGTTAACTACACTCTAGTAGCTAGGTCATTCTAGCAGTCAGCCTGGTCTTTTGCCTGTCATGTTCAACTTCCCCTCTGACCTGATCCCCTGGTAGAGCTGCCTAGACCAGAGTGGACATATAATCCATGGGGTAATAGATGGGTAGAATAGGCTGGGCCAATTGGTTGAAAATCTAAATTTTCATTTAAGAGGGCCAGCAACTATAATGTACTAGGTGATGCACGCTTGAGTTCATAAAGAGTTGGGACTAGCATTCATGACACGATCAATCAAGGTTTAGGAGAAGCTGAGAAGCCACTAAAATCAGAGGAAGCTAATCTGCCAGGAGACAGGGTTTGGGACCCAGCATGCAGAGAGAAGAGAAGCACCCTGAGCGGCTACATGAGATAGAGAAGCTGGCCCCGATTCCTGTTTTCCAGTGCAGGCTTTGCTCACCCTTCACAGACTTGTCAGCCTGCCGTGGGGTGTCTGAGGTTGCCAAGGGAAGCCTTTCAATAGTTCTTCCCACAACCACCATGTTTTTAATTTGTACTAGTTTGAGTAGGTGTCTGTTCTTACAATAAAATGATTCTTAAATACGATAACTAGAATAGCATTTTAAAAAGTATTTTTATTCTCTGTTTCAGAGTGCGGGTGGGATGGGATTCCTGTCTAGGTAAGAGGTAAGTCTGGCTAAAGGCAAACCCGATCCTGCATTTCCTTGCCTAGGATCCATCAATAGCTCTCCTGCCGTCTACCATAAGATTAGGAGAAGCCACCCAAAGACCTCAGTCCTTCAATTACCCATTCCTTTGCCCTCACTGTGCTGTCTACCCCTATCCTCACACTCTTTCCAGACTCAACTCCACCCCTACCTCCTCCGCTTCTCCTCCTCTGTTCCCTCAAACCACCCTCCATTGTCTGCTCTCATGTTATAGGTCTGCTGCATTGCCATTAGCTATTTCTCTATCCTTCTTTCCCATGGAACTGTGAGCCCTTTTGAGAGAGAGGCAGCATCCTAGTCACTATGATGTCCACAAGTCCTAATACAGTGCCAAGCATGTTTATAAATGAGGTGAGCACACCTTTGCCTTGCTGGCACTTCCAATGTCTGAAGCAATTAGCAGTGCTTTGATTCCAATGAGCGGGTATTCCTACATTATCCAAATAAAAAAGGGTGTGCCTCCCAAATCATAAGGTGACATTTGTCATCACTTAATTAGAGGCAAGGCATATCTCTTGCTAGAGGTACCAGTTAGAGAGTTTTAAATACAGATCCCATGTGTGTGACTCACATATGCAAAGAATCACAGAAAATGAGGGTTACATTTTACCATTTTAATTGGGTTGAAAATGCATTTGAAGAAAAGATGACTGAGTCATTAATTCTTAAGTGCTTGATAGGTGTTTTCAGTGAGGGTGGAACGTAGCTTTCCTTCCCTTCCTCCCCGCTTTCCTTCTAGTCACTTATCCATTTCCCCGCCATTCTTATATTTTTTCTTTCTCTCCCTCTGTCCTGTTCCATCCATAAACACTCACTTTTTTGAAGGGTGGGTTCTCTCAAAGTCATTAACTAAATTTCTCCAGCCTGGAATAAATCATATGCCATTATCCTGTAGGGTACAGCATGTGGGCCAGGAGCAGGGCTAAGAAGAATTGAGCACTGGGGAATTGTGTAATTTTACAAAAGTGGGATTTTCAGCTGTTTCTACACAGCCACCTGGATAAGGCAATCATCCAAAGCTTGCCCTAAGACAGAGCCTGAAGTTGGGAGCAAGGGATACTGGGCTTAATGTTACAGTTCTATCACTATATAATCAACAGGGTAAACAGGATATCCTGGCTTAGTCTTTCAATTTCCCCAGACCTCCGCTCTCTCTCTTTTATAAAATC
Source organism: Pteropus medius (assembly GCF_902729225.1). Taxonomy (NCBI): domain Eukaryota; kingdom Metazoa; phylum Chordata; class Mammalia; order Chiroptera; family Pteropodidae; genus Pteropus; species Pteropus medius. The sequence continues at coordinate 11,817,221 of NW_024349803.1, read as the reverse complement.
GAGGTAATACCAACCCCACAGGGTTATTGGGAAGAGGACAAATTGAGACCCTGAGTTAAAGCAGACTCAGTGGTGACGAGTACCTTATGTGTCCTCAACACTCACAGGCTGGGGTCAGGATTCACATGGGACACAGACAGACAATGCCCAAGTTACCCAAAGAATCTCTTGGTGGGCTGAAGATTTACCAGAGCCCGAGGTTTAATTTCCAAGAGCTGAGAAGATTATATTAAGTCTGTGAAGACGATTAGGAGGTATTCAGGAAAAGATCATTTAGAATATGAAAGGGGGGCAAAAAGACTGTGATGGTTTAATGTTCCCATTCAATTGCTAGAGCCAGCTCATTTTTCCACACAGAATGTCTTACCTACTGAACAACATAATTGGACTGAAGTGTGCACTAAATTGTTATATCTATAATTTCCCAAGATTGTTATTACTTCAATATCTCATACTTCACTGCATTTTAAACATTTTTAACCCTTGAAACCAGCCCTTCACTTACTTTGGAATTTATGCTACTAAATGTAATTGTCTAAAACTCTTTCTGTAATTGTCATTGCTCAATCCCAACCACTACAGAATAAATCTGGAACTGTCATTCCTGACGGCCTACTATGTGCCAGGCTCTGTAGTTGTGATCTCATTAAATCCTCACAACCACCCCTGTGAGAGGGCAGGATGGCTCCCTTTCATGAATGAGGCTGTAAAGGTTCAGGGAACTTGAAATCATACCAAGTCATGGTCCTAATGGAGAACTGAGATTCCCACCCCACACCGTCATTCTTCCCCCCGGCAGAGGTCAGTGAAACAGCACACATTCGTTTCCATCTTCTATGGGTCAAACCATGGACCAAATATTCTGAGGGGTCACAAGGAGACAAAAAACCCAAGACCAAAACCAAATGGAGAACAGTCAGGGTTTTCCAGAGAAACAGGATCAATAGGAGATAGAAATAGAGACACAGATAGATAGAGATAGAGATTAACATAGACTTTGACATATATGTGCGTATATATAAAGGAATTGGCTCACACAATTATGGGGGCTGAAAAATCTGAAATCTGTGGGGCAGGCCTGCAGGCTGGATGCTCAGGTAGGAGTTGATGCTAGAGTCTTGAGGTAGAATTTCTTCTTTTCTAAGAAAACTCAGTTTTTTCTCTTGAAGTTTAACTGCTTAAAGGAGGCCCACATACATTATTAAGGGTAATCTCCTTTATGTAAAATCAATTGCTTGTAGATGTTAACCACATCTCTAAAATACCTTCATAGCAACACTAGATTAGTGTCTCATTGAATAACTAGGTACTATAACCTAGCCAAATTGACACATAAAACTAACCGTCACATCCATTGAAGAATCTTTTAAACTGTTACATTTAAAATGAGAAGATTTGATGCGACAGTACAAATTCCTCTTAACCTCAGATAAAAACACCATATTTTTGTTTCTCTACTGGTAAACTAATAAATAAAACCTTTGTGGTGTATGCTATCAACTTTGTTCTAGAGGGTATCAAATGTGCGATACATTTTTATTGTAAATTCCATTTCATGCTTTAGATCCTAAGATGTTCAGAATGACAAATGGCAATTATCTGGTTTACAGTATATTCACAGCAAAATGCTCACCTGCTTCTCAATGCTTCAGAAAGAAAGCACGAGAAGGCCAATTTAGCTTCTTATTTATGTGGACTGTTATCAGCATTTCTCCAGCTCTGGCTCCTTACGGGGAGGATGAGCAAAAAAAAAAAAAAAAAAAATCCTCTACCATCACCAAATACACAATCATAATAAAGTTGCAAGCCAAATGCCCTAGGGTCACCTTTGTGACCAGTCCTGAGGATCAGGGTATCAGACTAGGTGGTTCTATTTGCATTCAAATGTTTGCTCTCCCACCTGCTCAGCTCAGCTCAGCTCAGCTCAGGCACCACTGACTCAGGGAAGCATTCTCTGAACCTCCCCATCCTCTCTACCCCTAAACACAGACCCCAGACTGAATCAGGTATCTCTCCTTATCCTTCCACAGCTCCCTGCCTATCCTTTGCACAGTAAAGACTATACTAAGCTATAAATATCCTTTCGTATCTTTCTTCTACCAGATGGTGGGGAAAGACTCTGGGCCTTTTATGTCTATATCTCTAATGTAGTACAACAGTTCTCAAAGTATAACCCAGGAACTGTTGGGGGTCCCTGAGATCCTTTGAGGGACTTACAAGGTCAAAACTATTTTCATAAAAGTACTAAGATACTACTTGCTTTGTTCTCATTGTCTCTGGACTTTTCCAGAGGCTACAGAACATGATGCGACAACAGATTAAATGCAGAAGCAGATATAAAGATTCGGCTGTCTTATATCAAGCCAAACATTTGCCAAAAATGTAAAATGATACTCTCCTCATTATTTTTTTATTTTGGATAATATAGTTGTTTTTAATAAATTATGTTATTTTTGTCAATATGTGATAGGTTTATTATTTTTGAACAAATTAATAAATACATATTTTAAAAATTTCATCAGCTTTAATTACTAATGCAAGAAATATCAATAGGTATAATCTACAAAAACAAAAGCTCTTTGGCATTGTTAATGATATTTAAGAGTATAAATGTGTTCTGAGACCAAAAAGTTTGCTATATGACCTAACAAAGGACTTAAAACATAGTACATACTACTAATGTAGGTAAAAAGAGAAAAAGTATAAGTAGAGGAACAGAGTGGGGAAAGAACAAAAAGACAGAGGGGAGGGAGGGAAAAAAAGATATCTAAAACCATGGAGTCCAGACTCACATAATCAATTCTTAGACTCAACTCAGTTGGGGACAAGTCAATCAATGTGGTGACAAGATCAATCCTTTCTCTGGTTTTGATTGTGAAAGAAAAGCAACTGGCTGACTGAATGGCTTGCACACCGATTGTGTAGGCAATAGAACCTCTGATTCTTTTGGAAAAAGGAAGAGGAGCATCTTTTGTTGCTGTGTGAACTTGAGCGTATGCTATCAAGAGAATAATCGTCTGAAATCACAGTCCTTATATCTCTTGCAACCTGGTTGAAGAAACCACCATAAAAAGAAACAAACTTTATAAATCATTCCTGCAAAAGGCATCAAAGGTTACAAGCGTCAGGATGAATTTCCGAAATACATCTGTACTGTGAATTTTCAGAGTGTTTGGGAGGCAACCAGGGTGTCTCAAAAGAGAAATCATGCTCTTAGCAATTTTAAAGGGTAACCCCACTCTTAAAGGTGTCAATTTCTCCTAGAGGTAAATAGAACAAGTATTTGCCAGCTGGAAGAGTTCTCTCAATGCTTAAGGCATCCTTACCAAAAGAGCTGTATGAGAATTCTGATCTTACCAATACTAGATGTGGGGCATGGCACATGATAGGTGCTCAACAATGTGTGTTAAAAGATCAACAAATGAATATGTTCTTGTGCTAATTATCTGTGCAAGGACCCATGTACAGTGATTTTTTTTTTTCCCAAATATAAATTCTCTTAACCTAGCTTTCTGGTTTGGATGTATTTACTCATAATCAACCTTGGATTGCTTATGAGAATTTTGATTTCCAGGTACACCAATACTATTTCTGGGGATAACTGAACAAGGAAGACACAGGGAAAAGGAAAACAAAGAGGATGGATGGACAGAGCCCATACAGGAAATTGGCACAAGATAAACACTGGCCCAGAACAGTAAAGCCTGTAATGAGAAGAATTCCATGGAATTGAGAAGGTCCCAGAAGGAAAAGTAACTCCTGACTTATAAAATCAGATTGTCACAGGACATTTGGATGGGGAACAAGACATGCATATTATCTGCAACAAAGCACATAAATGTACTAGCAATTAACCGCTTGAGGGTTGGTAGAGTCAAAAGATTTTTATGAACACAGAATGATAAATGGAATTAATTGTGCAGTGCTCATTATATTGAATTTAAGATGAGTATCATATTATTGATAATGTATTATTATTTGGTATGCTATATATTGGTGAAGATGGAGATATCAAATTTTTACAAAAAAAAAGTTATTGTTAATTCTCAACATTATTTTCTCATATCTTTTTTTTAAAAATGAGGATTGACTTTTGCAACAGTGATACCTCCACCCATTGGATATTTTTCCAGGAACTGATTCTGCTTCATAAAGGCATGGGCAAGGCCTACCCTACTGCCCAGCTGGCATCTGGTAGGGTTAATAGAGTCCTGGCTCCTTCTGATGTTAGCAGGATGTGTTGGTATAGGTCTTCCAAAATTAAGATACCAAGATGGGATTAAACGTGCAAGGATTTTATAAGGAAACATGCTTGTATGAGGGAAAATAGAGAAAGAGTCAGAAAAGACTGGGAAAGAGATGAGATCTTGATGGAAAAGAGATTAGACCTTGATGCAAAAGCGTAATCCAGTGCAGGAGAGAGGAAGACAAGGCTGGGTCGAAGTGTCTTTTACTGTCAAGCAGTCTAAGTGTACCTCTATAAAGCTGAAGCCTTTGGGACATCCTCAAGCCAGTGTCAGTAGTCAAAAGAATTCATGTCTCCAGGTCTGCCTTAGTCTCCCCCAGGACCGCCACACTCAGTCATTGGCTGGTACAGCCCATGGAAGGCATGACCTCAGAGCCAAGATATTTCAATGCCTAGCAGTTGTGGTCCTGAGTACCTTCCCTGTAGTTGGAGGTCTGAGGAATGACACAGTTTAAGGCAAAGCATTCCAATGCTTTTGTGTAGGATGATTTTTTTAAAAACTGCCTGGCAGCTTCTTGTATTTCCTATGCCAATGGGTACACCTGCTCCTCCATCCCTACATCTTTATAAAGCAGCCTCTGCCTACACAGTCTGGGGAACAGGGCCCAAAAATGGAGCTGAGAAGAGCCAGGCAGGCGACAAGGTGCCAGGACCCCCTCTCTCAACAGTGGAAGCTAACACCTCATCTCCTCCTCTATAGGAGTTTCACAGCCCCACGCGCTGTCCTGGCATGCAATTCTGAAAGCCTCACAAACTGAGCTCCCTGAGACACTACCAGGCAGGCACCCAATGGGGCTCCAGTCACAGGTAGATCAGTTGTCCTTTGGGAACATTTGAGAAGGTGCTACATGAGGGGACAGGACCTCTTGTATTCATGAAGCATTTATATCAAGAATATGTAGAGTACCCCCAACTCCACTGAGCATAGAGAAGAAGAAAATAGGATTTCCTACAGCACAAGGGAAGGGAACCAGCTATACAGTGCACCTTTATGATACAGGGCTACTTACTCCTACCTACAAATAGGGCCAAGCCAATGGAATGTGAACACTGATTGCCCATGTATACAGTGTAGTCCACAGGTAATGATGTCATTTGACAAATATTTATTTAATGAGTAACTATTGTCTATGGGAGGGGCTCTGCTAGGTATTGGAGGTACAGGACCAAGTAATTACACTAGTAATTAAATTGGGACAAGAGCTAAGAAGAAGTACAGGATCTCATGAGGATATATGCCAATGGAACATGACCTGTTTAAGGTTATTGCAGGGAATTCATTCCTTCATAAGTGACAACTGAAAGGAATACAAGAATGATTCAGGAAGAGAGAAGTGCATGGGAAAACACTGAGAGAAGAATGACAAAGAGACAATCTAGTGTGCGTGATGAAGGAGACAAGGGGTGGCTTCTGCTTGGAGAATCTCCCTATAACATAAGAAACTGAGAATAAGATTTAGTATTGTAACTATGTAATTGGGTAGTTCACATGTAATTTTGTAGCAACTAAAGAGGAAGGGGAGGTCAATAATGAATTAATCTTTGCAGGCTTTCCGGAGGTAGAGGCTGGACCTCAGCTGGGTTTTGCATGATGAGCTGAGTAGGCAGAATAGTGAAGGTCAAAAACCCGGATACCACCTACACACCTCCCTTCTCTCTCATTTGTTAATTCGTCTTTTACCCTGTCTACATATTGTTCCTCCTAGAAATGTCTCTTGTGTGTTTGCTTTCCGCCCCCACTGCTTAGGCCAATCCCTGTCTTGCCTCTGGAGTATCACAACTGTCCCAACTGTCTCTTGTGTTGCTCCCTCTAAGGCATCCTCCCTACCGTGGGCACAGTAACCTCTAAAGCGCAGGCCAAATCCTGCCACCTCCCTACTTCCCTCCAGGAGATGGTACCAGGGCTAGGACTCATGGATGGGGTTGTCTAAATTAGCAAATAAAAATACAGGACACCCAGTTAAATTGATATTTCAGATAGACAACAAATAATTGTTTTAGTATAAGTACGTCTATGTGACATTTGAGAGATACTTCTACTAAAAAGTCATTTGATATTTATCTGACATTAAAATTAACTGAGTGCCTGATATTTTATCTAGCAACCCTACTCATGAGTGAAGTGGAAGGCATCCATCCCTATCTACAAAATGATTTCCGTGACAAGAAAGGTTCCTCAAATGAAACTCTTTCCCAGCCTGCTGCCTGAAATCCACTTACCTGCAACCAAAGCTCATCATTGCCCAGTTAAAACCAATGCTTACTGTGTCCACACCCCATGAGTGAGCCCATGAGAGACTATACTTATTCATCCTCAAGGTACTACTGAGAGCATGTTCTGGGGAATGCAAGAAAGCATGGATGGTGAAAAGAGGTGGCCAGGAGTGGACATTACTAAGCGAACGAAGGGCTCAGGATGAGCATAAAAGGTTGATGGTGTGCAGGGTAGCCTTGTGAGCTTCTCCGTTTTTCTCTCAGGCTCCATGAGAAGGAGGTTCCAATCTTCTTAAGCTTTGCTCAACAGGCTCATGGGCTTTCCTCTCTCTGGCTTGGAGGCTAATATTCTAGCCCTCCTCCACAAGAAACCCCTGCCCACCAACAACCCAATGTACCCATGGGCCACCAAGAAGTCTGATGTCTCAGTGCCACTGCATCTGGAACAGACTCAGGTATTGCAAAATGCCCATCTTCCCATTCAGTCTCCTTGTCCTGATGTTGAAGCTTCTTGGCAGCTCTGTGATAAGGAAACAGCATACAGACAATCAAAAATGCCATAACAAGTGACCTTAACTTTTTCCTTTTCTTCCAGCTTTCCAGATGAGCAATTCCCTTTTATTAACCAGATAGTCATAAAGAGCATAAGTGAATGCACCACCTTTAATAGTTTTCTTTTAAAAGTTTGGCATTAAATACATTAAATGAATTCCCCTCAGCCTTTGGACAAGAAGTCATTAGATATGGCCTATTACTTGCATTATCATTACATTAATGGGTCATTATGAAAAATAAAAGTTCTAATCAGCATGAACATTTTTAAAGTGTCATGATGGGGAATATGCCAGGCTGGGCTGTCTTAAATATCCAAACTAACCTAACTGCAGTGAGTAATGACTTTGAACAAAAAAAGGTTGAACACAAAGAATCACTTTAACAAATCTCACTCAAAGTCATTAGAAATGACATGCTTTATGGAAAAAGGGGAGGTCCACCCCCATGGACCCAGCTAAGTGATGAGTTCTCCTTGGTGCCCTGTGACAACACTAACTGTCTTTACCTTCCTCACTCAGCCTCCAGCTGGAAGGAAAAGACCCTCCGTGGTCCTCATGAGTTTCCAGGCAACCCTGGGGTCCCTCAGAGGTAGCTCAGGGGCCACAGTGGGTGGTAAGGAGTAGCTACATGGTGGACCCTCCACCATAGCTTTAATCCTGTCCTTTTCCACTCTTCCATTTGTTTTTACTGTGATCTTCTTTATGAGTACGAGATGATTTTGAAATGAACTATATTTGCTTCTCCAGACACAGAATTACTTTAAAGTGACCAAGTTACCTGCTTGTCATATTGCAAGGGACCCTGTCACGTCCATGGAGAGTATGAGTCAATTGTATGGGCTGATACTGGGGCTGATCCTTGGCCAAAGGCTAGATCCAGTTACCCTGGAGTGGCCAGAAACAGACTGAATCAGTAGGCAAGGGCAAACTGCACAAGCAATAGAGCCGAGAGTCCAGCAGAGAAGCTGAACCATTCCTGGGAGCAAGGATTCTCTCCAGTATGGGCCTGCATTTGGGCTGCAGGCAAGGAACAAGACAGCCATGGAACAGGATGATCATCTTTGAAGGCCTGGTCTCAGAATTCCTCTATTTTCCTCTGGGATGCTCTCCCTGACTTCCCAGGTAGAGAAGCCCACTTTCCAGGGAACCCATTGGATCCTGCACAGACTCCTTATCTTAGAACACATGGAAGAAGTCTCGTTACACTTCCTTGTTTCCATATATTAGACTGTGACCTCTGCTAGGGAAGGGTAGTGTCCAAATAGACTCAATTGCTCATTCATCTGTCCATCCACTCATTAAATCATTTATTCATTCAACAGATTGAGTCAACATGTTTCTTTCACACTGCCAGGTGCTCACCTTGTCTCTGTATATGCAGTGCCTAAATCAGAGTTTGGTACCCATTAAGTACTAAATAAATATTGATGAATAAATACACAGGTGACTGAGGACTTTTTCTGCAAAAAGGGCTGCGTTCCCAAGTGGCCCTATTGCTGGAGGGACGGAAGAAGGTGCAGGAGGAAGGGGAGGATGATGCCATTGTAGCTAAAGCCTCAGATTCTACACTGACATAAACATTCCAACTGACCAGCAACGTCTCCCACACTGTTCCATCCCAGCTCATGAAAACTCTTTTATTCTCAGCACCATTACTCTTTCGGATTAAGACATTTTATTTTGTGTGTTGCTAGCAAAATGTTTACTGGATTACTTTTGCCACTTCATAGGTGCAACACAATTTCTTTCGAGTTTTCATTTCCCCCAATTGAACTGCTTCTGAATTACATACCTGCCTTATTTAACAAAACCTCAAGGAGCTTTGAGGAGAAGTGCTCCCCATTTGTCTCCGCAGCACTGCCTACTCGACAAAACCCTTTCATTTCACGTCTCTGGGCGTCGGTGCTCGTTTCGTCTGAGCTATCCAGCCCTCCTGCTATCTAGCAACATCCTAACAACGTCATGCTGAGCTTTTGCTATTTCTATAATATCCTTTTCCTAATAAAAACAACCTGCATTGCACCCTGCATTTTAACTACAGTTAAATTCCTCTTTCTGTATCGTATGTTCAGCAACTTTAGAGCATCTCAGCTATTGTAAGATATTATATGCTTAGTTTAACTTGTTAAGTCCCACTTGTCTCCGGTCTCGTTTATTTTCATTTCTGTCACAGATTCTGTGCTCCTCTGGATATATTTTTCAACAGCCTTTCTAAACCAGCAGGGATCATAGGGAGTGACAGGTGGGCTCAGGGCCTCCTGGAGAAAGGTCCTCCCAGAATGTGCACTGTGGCACCAAGCATTTTGGCACCACATGTCCAAGTCTCCCCAACCAACTCCCAGAAACAAAGCAGGCTTCTTATGGAAAAGCATTTTGAAATGGCAGGCCATCACAGAGGCTCGGCAATCTCACTCACAGGCAATGATTTTCATCAGGCAGAATGTTCTGTAACACCATCTGTCCCACATGGCTGGGATGTGTCAGAAAGATCATTCTGCTGGCTCCAAAAATGATATTCTTTGAACCCAAGAAACCCTCCTGTGCTTGGAAGAGCCACTGGAATCTTGCCTGAAACTTGTTAAACTGCAGAAGGCTGAACAGAGCATCCAGATGAAGCTAGACATGTGTTAGAATTTGCCACCAAGGCCATAGGGCTGGGGAGTGGGGCAGCCCTGGGTGCTGTCTGAGCACAAGCCTCAGCTAATGGAAAGCAGAGCTGCATTTCCCACCACACAGCTGCCTTTGCTGAGAGAGTTGAGAGTTTTCTTCTAAGTAGCCCCGTGGGAGCTTATGTACTTATTTCAATGATTCAGCCTTGCTGGAACCATTTGGAGAGTTTCCCTCTGAAAACTACCTTAAGAAGCTATGATCTTTCCAGCAAATGCTTTACAGGGCCCATAGGTGCCGTGCAGAGCACCTGACCCATGCCCTTTATTTCTCCTAGAAACCCTGTGCCTTTAGGAATCATTTTCTCCCTTAGACAAATCAGGAGACATTAAGCTCAGAGACACTAAAAATTTCCCCAGGGTTCTGCTGCTCTATAGGCCAGAGAAGAAATTTAAAATCAAGGTTCTCTCATGTCATAGACTGAACTCTTTCTACCTGCCAACACTTCCTACCTCTAGCTGTCTAGAGTCACTGAATAAACATTTGCTGAGGTGACACCATACTAAAAGCTGGGTTACAGAGAGTTTAGTAAAAATATGTCCTCTGATTTGAAAAAAATCACAGTGTGGGGAACAATCACATAACTCAACTCTGCCAAGATGGTAAAAACAATACAAAAGATTAATGAAACCAAGAGTTGGTTCTTTGAAAGGATAAACAAAATTGACAAACCCTTAACCAGACTCATCAAGGAAAAAAGAGAGAGGACTCAAATAAATAAAATCAGAAATGACAGAGGAAAAATAACTATGGACTCCACAGAAATATAAAAGATCATAAGAAAATACCATGAGTAATTATGTGCCAACAAATTGAACGATCTGAAAGAAATGGATACATTCCTAGAAACATACAATCTCCCAAGACCGAGTCAAGAAGAAACAGAAAATCTGAACCGACAATTACCACCAATGAAATAGAATCAGTAATAAAAAACCTCTCAAAAAACAAAAGGCCTGGACCAGATGGCTTCATAGGTGAATTTTACCAAACATTCAAAGAAGAATTAACACCTATTCTTCTCAAACTATTCTAAAAAATTCAAGAAGAGGTAAAGCTCCCTAACTCCTTTTATGAGGCCACCATTACCTTGATTCCAAAACCAGACAAAGACACTATAAAGAAAGAAAACTATAAGCTGATCGATATCTCTTATGACCATTGATGCAAAAATCCTCAACAAAATATTACCAAACCAAATTCAGCAATATGCTAAAAATATCACACATCATGATCAAGTTGGATTTATTCCTGGGATGCGAGATTGGTACAATATCTGCAAATCCAATTAATGTGATATACCACATTAACAATTCTAAAGATAAAAATCATATGATCATGTCAATAGATGCAGAAAAAGCATTCTATAAAATCCAGCATCGATTTATGATAAAAATTCTCAGCAGAGTGGTAATAGAGGGAACATATCTCAACATAATAAAGGTCATATATGACAAACCTACAGCTAACATCATACTCAATGTGGAAAAGTTAAAACTGTTTTCCTTAAGATCAGGAACAAGACAAGGATGCCCACTTTCACCACTCCTCTTCAACACTGTATTGCAAGTCTTAGCCAGAGCAGTAAGACAAGAAAGAGAAATAAAAGGTATCCAAATTGGAAATGAAGTCAAACTCTCGTTATTTGCCAACGACATAATATTATATATAGAGAACCCTAAAGATTTCACCAAAAACCTGGTAGACTTGATCAATGAATTCAGTAAAGTAGCAGGATACAAAATTAATATTCATAAGTCAATGATATTTTTATGTACCAACTTTGAGAAAGAGAAATTAAGATGATGAACTTTCAGAAAGAGAAATTAAGAAAACAATCCCATTTACAATTGCATCAAAAACAATAAAATTCCTGGGAATCAAATTAAACAAGGAGGTAAAAGATCTGTCCTCAGAAAATTATGTCATTGAAAAAAGAAAATGAAGGAGATACAAAAAATTAAAACATATACCATGCTCAACATCATTAAAATTGCCATACTACCCAAAGCAATCTGTAGATTCAATGTAATCCCTATTAAAATACCAATGGCATTTTTTCAGAGAGCTAGAATAAATAATTCTAAAATTTATATGGAACCATAAAAGACCCTGAATAGCCATGGCAATCTTGAGAAAGAAGAACAAAGTTGGAGGTATCACATTACCTGATATCAAACTATAATACAAGGCTACAGTAATTAAACAGCATGGTACTGCCATAAAAGCAGATATATTGATCGATGGAACAGAATAGAGAGCCTAGAAATAAATCCACTCCTATATGTTCACTTAATATATAACAAAGGAGGCAAGAATATACAATGGGGTAAAGATAGTCTCTTCAATAAATGATGCTGGGAAAATTGGACAGATACATGTGGAAAAAAGAAAAAGAAAAAAGAAATTGGACCACCTTATACCATATACAAGAATAGACTCGAAATGAATTAAAGACTTAAATGTAAGACCTGCAACCATAAAACTTCTAGAAGAAAACACATAGGCAATAAACTCTCTGATATGTTAACAGTAATTTGTTTTCAGATATATCTCCTCGGGCAAGGGAAACAAAAGAAAAAATAAACAAATGAGATTACATCAAACTAAAAAGGTTTTGCACAGCAACGGAAACCATCAACAAAACAAAAAGACAACCAACTGAATGGGAGAAGATATTCATTTATGATACATCTGAGCACAAGCCTCAGCTAATGGAAAGCAGAGCTGCATAAGAGGTTAATATCCAAAATATATAAAGAACTAATACAACTCAACAACAAAAAAACAATCCAATTTAAAAAGTGGGCAGAAGATATGAACAGATATTTCTCCTAAGAGGGAATACAGATGGCCAATAGACATATGAAAAGATGCTCAAGGTCACTAATCATCAGAGAAATGCAAATTAAAACCACCATAAGATATCATCTGACATCTGTCAGAATGGCTATCATCAATAAATCAAAGAACAACAGGCACTGGCGAGGATGCGGAGAAAAGGGAACCCTCATACATTGTGGGTGGGACTATGGAAGACAGTCTGGAGGTTTCTCAAAAAATTAAAAATGGATATACCTTTCGACTCAGCCATTGTACTTCTGGGTATTTATCCAAAGAAAACCAAAACAATAATTCGTAAAGATCTATGCACCCCTATGTTCATGACAGGACAATTTATAATAGCCAAGATACAGAAGCAACCTAAATGCCCATCAACAGATGATTGGATAGAGAAGTTATGGTTCATATATACAATAGAATATTGCTCAGCCATTCAAAAATGAAATCCTACCATTTGTGATGACATGGATGGACCTAGAGGTTATTATGCTGAGTGAAATAAGTCAGACAAAGTTAGATACCATATGATTTCACTTATATGCAGTATCTAAGGAACAAAAGAACAAACTAATCAAAAGCAGACTCACAAATATAG